>NC_092105.1:52194598-52494598 GCF_045679555.1 Salvelinus alpinus | reverse complement strand
ATTTGCGACACAGTCATTCTCTTCAAAAGTGGTTACAAACAGTTCTCCAAGTCACTTTACTTTCAAACACCAGAGTTAACAGACTGTCTTGGATAGCAGGTGAAACGCTGAAGTCTTTTTGCATATTTGTCATTATAGATATGCAATCATTTATATTCAAAGCAAAACGGTCTATTAATTCAGTATTGTATATTAATATATGTATTGTTAATATATGTGTTAGCTCAGTATTTATTTATTTGTGTCCCTTCTGGACAAATCTGTTTTTTGAATGTAATTAGCTGTTACAGTTTAAACTCCAGCACACTAGATTATTGTGTTCTCCGTGAAGTGTTCAATGGATCTCAACCAACATTTTGGCTTATTCATCAGGGTTCATCAACAACAAAAAATTCTCAAACATATTTTTTTCTCAACAGGAGAAATGTCTACCAACATCTCTGTGGACCCGGTGGATTTAAACACCTCTGACACCAACCAGATGTGTGACGTCTTTGTCGACCAGAGAGCTGCCTTGATCATCTTCCCAATCTTCTACTCTCTGGTGTTCCTCATCAGTTTATGTGGCAACAGCCTTGTCCTGTATGTGACCTGTCAGAAGAAGCAGAAGTTCAACTCCACGTCTCTTTACCTGGTCAACCTGGCTGTGTCTGATGCATTGTTCACATTGGTACTGCCAGGGAGAGTCACTTACTACATCAGACAGTTTGACTGGCCCTTTGGGGATCTGCTCTGCAGGCTGGCTACTATGTTGTTCTTTTCAAACACATACTCAGGTAAGGTGTGTGTGTGTGTATTGTATGGGGAAAACTGTGTAAGAGCTGTAGCATTCCGCAGTGGGTTGTGGTTATAGTAAAAAATATATTTCTCTCACAGGTTTATATAAAGCATTTACATTTATGCACTAGTTTTTGCACGTGTGTGTATGTGTGTCTGTCAATTTTTTTCTCTGTCTGCTTGCCTGTCTGCTGGTTAGTGTCTTCTGTTTATTCATCCACCCATCCAATATCCCATCTCCCTCTCTTCCACCAGGAATTGCCTTCATGACATGCATCAGTCTAGACCGGTACTTGGCCATGGTCCACCCCCACCGGCTACAGTACCTGCGGAGCGTCAAAGTGGTTCGAGGGGTCTGCTGCCTCGTCTGGCTACTGGTGTCTCTGGAAACCGCCCCCCTGCTCTTCCGTACCATGCTCCATGACCACAGAGGCCGACGAACCTGCATGGAGTACTTCACCTTTGAGGATACTCGCTCCACCCCTTATCTTCTCCTCCTGGCCTGTACTGTTTCCTTCTGTCTCCCCCTACTGGTCATCATTGTGTGTTACACCCGGATCAATCTCAAACTGAGTCGCACGGCCAAAGAGAACCCACTGACGGGCCGCTTGGGTCGTAGCCGCAGAGCCAAAAATATCATCCTCCTCATCCTCCTCACCTTCGTCCTGTGCTTCAGCCCCTACCACCTCAACATCATGCAGTTCATGCTGAGGAAGGTGCTGGGCCAGCCCAAGTGTGACGAGATGCAGGCATTCAAGGCTTCCCTACAGGTAGGACCTACTAAAGTGAATGTCTGTATGTCAGTTGTTGGTCTGTTTGTTTGTCTGTCTGTCGGTTGGGGAGACTGTTGGTGGGTCTGTCTGTCTATAAAACATGGTAGATTTACATTTATGCCCAAGATGCATCCTTTTGTGTGTGTGTCTGTCTGGCTGTCAGTCAGTATGTCCGACTGTTTAGGGAACTGTGAGTTTTCTTTTCTTTGTGATACATTGAAATCCTCAACAACATTTTTTATTAAAAAGGCATTGTGTCCCTGCAGGTGACTGTCTCCATGATGAACCTTAACTGTTGTCTGGACCCTGTCATCTACTTCTTTGCCATTAAGACGTACAAGCAGAGGGTGATGAGTCTGTTCAAGGGCTACCTTTCGACCCCTGCTCCTTTCTCCAAAACCGCCACAGACAACAGCAGCAGCAACACCTAAACATCACCACCAGTAGGAAGAGACTGTGGTAGTTCTTTATTAAACCAGAAAGAAGTTGAGGAAGATATTGAAGGTGATTGCACTTAGTTGATTTCTGCATCTAGGGTTTGATTTGAGGTGTGATCATGGGTGTTATATTTGTGTAACTGACTGCGAATTTTGTTTTGCGATTGTGAGCAAAGAATTATCAGGCTATAACCATTGTTTGGGTGCTAGACCGTCTAAAGCTTTGTTCACACTGCAG
Source organism: Salvelinus alpinus (assembly GCF_045679555.1). Taxonomy (NCBI): domain Eukaryota; kingdom Metazoa; phylum Chordata; class Actinopteri; order Salmoniformes; family Salmonidae; genus Salvelinus; species Salvelinus alpinus. Next base: position 52,492,373 of record NC_092105.1, on the reverse strand, counting down.
GTCTTAATACTCAAATCCGTTTTGTTAATCAAATCCATTTTGGAATACTGACTGTACAAAAAGAAAGTTACAAGTGACCAAATCGGATTTGTGTGTGTTCAGACTGTAGTCATTTGCTTACATGGTTACGCAAGTTGTCATTGTAATGGCGGGTGTATGTCCAGATGTTGTGTACTGGTATTAAGTTAAGGTGACTGACAACAATGCCTGCCATGGAAGTCTCCCAGTTGCTTTGAACGTTCAAAATCATAGCGTAAGAACACTTTTAAAGCCTCAAAGGATAAGGTGATCCAACTTTCAGAACTAGTCATTTTTGGCTAGCCAAAGCAGTCAACAAGCTTGCTAGGTAGCCGTTTAGCTTGCTAGCACAAATCACTCATGTGTTTGTAAGCACTTATTAACAAGCTACATAGCTACCACATGTTGTTGTCAAACGGTCAACTGAGAAGCCTGCAAGAAGGTCATACCATGGAACATTTTGTTATTTGATTTCGAATTTGAAAAAAAAATATATATATATAAAAATGATTTGATGAAGACGAAAAGCATTGGTCTTACTGCTATTAGCCCAAACAAACACATTGATTCACTACATGGAACAACAGATAGTCCCCCACCCAAAAAATCTGAATGAAGTTTGTTCTTAAGTGTCTGTCCTATATCTTTAAGATATGAGAAAAATCTGGATTTTTAAAAACATGTATTTAACCCCATATTTTTGGCACTAAACATACTCCATATATACTGTACTTCCATACATGTTTTCGACTGGTACCGGGGGACCTTCAGACAAGTCTTGTGAGGCCTGTGGAAATCCTACAAAAACAACCGATATGTATGTGTTTGTGAGAGTCTCACCTTAACACAGATGGGTCAAACTGTTCGAAAGCCACAGACAGAGGTTGGCAGATTGGGTGTACCAACTTCTGATGCTTGTGGGGGTCGTAGAGCAAAACAGAACACCATAGTGTTCATGAGAGACTCATCTTTCCATAGAGGGAAAGATAATAGTTTGTAGGCCAAACCGTTCGGACGCTACAGACGATTTTGTGAGAAAACCACATTTTGGGATGTGTCATGGTCTGACATACACTGCTCTAGCTCTGTCACCTTTCACCGCAGATGCGGAAGTGTAACATAGGCGGATGCGGTGGATTGAGACGCATCTAATGCAAAAACAGATCTCTAGATTAAACTGACAGAATTTTATGGGGAGTTTGTATACTATGCTAATTAGATTCCCACGTTAAGTGGTTTAATATGACTCAAATGTGTATATATAATTTAGTTATTATTGTACAAAGAAATGTTACAATATTTTGTTGAAAACTGAATGAGTAAATATTTAATGCAAATGACGTAAAAGTTCTAAGGTGACAAGTTCTTGATTTACAACATGTATATTTGTAATCTGTAAATGTCTGGCTAGAGATATATTCTGGAGTTGGGGACATTTTCTGTATCATTTTACTGTACTGAATAATATAATCTGCAGCTGAATAAACGTATTAGTAATCTCTCTGATGTATAACATTTGTCGCGGGTGGCCATTAAACAGACGGAAGGTACGATAATGAGTGGGTTCATTTTCATTGTGTGGAGAAAAAGTAAATATGAGGACCAAGCCAAGTAGAAACAATCTGAATGTATCAATGCGTATAATTGAATTTCATCCGATTGTATTTGGACACTCTGTATATTTACATTCCATATTTAGTTACACGACACAGCCAGATCACGGGAAAAACACCAGAGCGTAAAAGTCAAACATAAAGTTTTCAAATTAAACAGATTTGAGATGTAAAAGTATATATACCTTAATAGAAAATGACTCAAGTAAAGGTAAAAGTCACCCAGTAAAATACCACTTGAGTAAAAGTCTGAAAGTATTTTGATAATGTAGTTGCTAAAATATTAAAATAAAAATATTTCACCTTTATTTAACCAGGTAGGCTAGTTGAGAACAAGTTCTCATTTGCAACTGCGACCTGGCCAAGATAAAGCAAAGCAGTTCGACACATACAACAACAGAGTTACACATGGAATACACAAACATACAGTCAATAATACAGTAGAAAAATCTATATACAGCATGTGCAAATGAGGTAGGATAAGAGAGGTAAGGCAATAAATAGGCTATGGTGGCAAGTTAATTACAATATAGCAATTAAACAATGGAATAGTAGGATGTGCAGAAGATGAATGTGCAAGTTGAGATACTGGGGTGCAAAGGAGCAAGATAAATAAATAACTACAGTATGGGGATAAGGTAGATTGGATGGGCCATTTACAGATGAGCTATGTACATGTGCAGTGATCTGTGAGCTGCTCTGACAGCTGGTGCAAAAAGCTAGTGAGGGAGGTAAGAGTCTCCAGCTTCAGAGATTTTTGCAGTTCGTTCCAGTAATTGGCAGCAGAGAACTGGAAGGATAGGCGGCCAAAGGAAGAATTGGCTTTGGGGGTGACAAGTGAGATACCTGCTGGAGCGTGTGCTACGGGTGCGTGCTGCTATGGTGACCAGTGAGCTGAGATAAGGCGGGGCTTTACCTAGCAGAGACTTGTAGATGACCTGGAGCCAGTTGGTTTGGCGACGAATATGAAGCGAGGGCCAGCCAACGAGAGCATACAGGTCACAGTGGTGGGTAGTATATGGGGCTTTGGTTGGCACTGTGATAGACTATATCCAATTTGTTGAGTAGAGTGTTGGAGGCTATTTTGTAAGTGACATCGCCGAAGTCGAATATCGGTAGGATGGTCAGTTTTACGAGGGTATGTTTGGCAGCATGAGTGAAGGAGGCTTTGTTGCAAAATAGGAAGCTGATTCTAGATTTAATTTTGGATTGGAGATGTTTAAAGTGAATCTGGAAGGAGAGTTTACCGTCTAACCAGACACCTAGGTATTTGTAGTTGTCCACATATTCTAAGTCAGAACCGTCCAGAGTAGTGATGCTGGACGAGCGGGCAGGTGCAGGCAGGTGCGGGCAGCGATCGGTTGAAGAGCATGCATTTAGTTTTACTTGTATTTAAGAGCAGTTGGAGGCCATGGAAGGAGAGTTGTATGGCATTGAAGCTCATCTGGAGGTTAGCACCGTGTCCAACGAAGGGCCAGAGGTATACAGAATGGTGACGTCTGCGTAGAGGTGGATAAAATAATCACCAGCAGCGAGAGCGACATCATTGATGTATACAGAGAAGAGAGTCGGCCCAAGAATTGAACCCTGTGGCACCCCCATAGAGACTGCCAGAGGTCCGGACAACAGGCCCTCAGATTTGACATACTGAACTCTATCGGAGAAGTAGTTGGTGAACCAAGCGAGGCAATCATTTGAGAAACCAAGGCTGTTGAGTCTGCCAATAAAAATGTTGTGATTGACAGAGTCGAAAGCCTTAGCCAGGTTGATGAATACGGCTGCACAGTAATGTCTCTTATCGATTGCGGTTATGATATCGTTTAGGACCTTGAGTATGGCTGAGGTGCACCCATGACCAGCTCTGAAACCAGATTGCATAGCGAAGAAGGTACGGTGAGATTCGAAATGTTTGGCAATCTGTTTGTTAACTTGGCTTTCAAAGACCTTAGAAAGGCAGGGTAGAATAGATATAGGTCTGTAGCAGTTTGGGTCTAGAGTGTCTCCCCCTTTGAAGAGGGGGATGACCGCAGCAGCATTCCAATCTATGGGAATCTCAGACGATACAAAAGAGAGGTTGAACAGGCTAGTAATATCGGTTGCAATAATTTCTGCAAATAATTTTAGAAAGAGAGGGTCCAGATTGTCTAGCCCGGCTGATTTGTAGGGGTCCAGATTTTGCGGCTCTTTCAGAACATCAGCTATCTGGATTTGGGTGAAGGAGACGTGGGGGAGGTTTGGGCGAGTTGCTGTGGGGAGCGTAGGGCTGTTGACCGGGGTAGGGTAGCCAGGGGGAGAGCATGACCAGCCGTAGAAAAATGCTTATTGAAATTCTCAATTATTGTCGATTTATCAGTAGTGACAGTGTTTCTTAGCCTCAGTGCAGTGGGCAGCTGGGAGGAGGTGCCCTTATTCTCCATGGACTTTACAGTGCCCAGAACTTTTTTTGAGTTTGTGTTTGACAGTGATGAGGGGTGGTCGTTTGACCGCAGACCCATTACGGATGCAGGCAATGAGGCAGTTATCACTGAGATCTTGGTTGAAAACCGCAGAGGTTTATTTGGAGGGCGAGTTAGTTAGGATGATATCTTTGAGGGTGCCCGTGTTTACTGATATGGGGTTGTACCTGGTAGGTTCATTTATAATTTGTGGGAGATTGAGGGCATCAAGTTTAGATTGTAGGATGGCCGGGGTATTGAGCATGTCCCAGTTTAGGTCACCTAGCAGCACGAGCTCAGAAGATAGATGGGGGGCAATCAATTCACATATGGTGTCCAGGGCACAGCTGGGGGCAGAGGGCAGTCTATAGCAAGCAGCAACGGCGAGAGACATGTTTCTGGAAAGATGTATTTTTAAAAGTAAAAGCTTGAATTGTTTGGGTACAGACCTGGATAGTAAGACAGAACTCTGCAGGCTATCTCTGCAGTAGATTGCAACACCGCCCCCTTTGGCAGTTCTATCTTGGCAGAAAATGTTATAGTTATAGTAAATTTCAGGGGTTTTGGGGGTTTTCCTAAGCCAGGATTCAGACACGGCTAAGACATCTAGGTTGGCAGAGTGTGCTAAAGCAGTGAATAAAACAAATTTAGGGAGGAGGCTTCTAATGTTAACATGCATGAAACGAAGGCTTTTACGGTCACAGAAGTCAACAAATGAGAGCACCTGAGGAGTAGGAGTGGAGCTAGGCACTGCAGGTCCTGGAGTAAACTCTACATCACCAGAGGAACAGGGGAGAAGTAGATTAAGGGTACGGCTAAAGGGTATAAAAACTGGCCGTATAGCATGTTCGGAACAGAGAGTAAAGGGAGCAGGTTTCTGGGCACGATAGCATAGATTCAAGGCATAATGTACAGACAAAGGTATGGTAGGAAGAGAGTACATTGGAGGTAAACCTAGGCATTGAGTAATGATGAGAGAGATATAGTCTCTAAAGATGTTTAAACCAGGTTATGTCATCGCACATGTGGGAGGTGGAACATCATGGTTGATTAAGGCATATTGAGCAGGGCTAGAGGCTCTACAGTGAAATAAGACAGTCATCACTAACCAGGACAGTGATGGCATATTGATATTAGGGTGAGGCATGTGTAGCCAAGTGATCGTATGGGTCCAGTGAGTGGTTGGGTTGGCTGGGGACACGGCAATTCAGACAGTTAGCAGGCCGGGGCTAGCAAGCTAGCAAGCCGAGGCTTGCAAGCTAGCATAAGGGCCTTAGTGGGATGTTGGGGGAAAGTCTGCTTTTGCCTCCTCGTGCGGCGACGTCGAAGAGTATCAAAAATATCAAAAGTAATAGTATAAATCATCTCAAAGTCCTTATATTAAGAAACCAGACGGCATCATTTTCTTGTTTTTTTTATTTACGGATAGTCAGGGCCATACTCCAACACTCAGACATAATTTACAAACGTAGCATGTGTTTAGTGAGTCTGCCAGATCAGAGGCAGTAGGGATGACCAGGGATGTTCTCTTGATTAGTGTGTGAATTAGGCAATTTTCCTGTTTTGCTAAGCATTCATAACAAGTACTTTTGGGTTTCAGAGAAAATGTATGGAGTAAAAAGCAAACCATTTTCTTTAGGAATGTAGTGAAGTAAAAGTAATCAAAAATGTAAATAGGAAAGTAAAGACACCCCAAAACGACTTACAGTAAGAAGTACTTTTAAGTATTTTACACCACTGCATATGGCATCATGACTTATGTTCAATGAGCATTTAAGAATGTTAAGCGCTAACGAATCACTTTCCTGCGATACTTCAATTGTTTCACAACTCAAAATGATGTAACAAAGACCAGAGTGAATCGTAAAAGATATACACATTGAAACCCTTTGATAATACTGATCTTAATCAGAGTTTTTCTTAGAATGTCATACTTTCCAGAGAAATGCTTAACATACTGCTCAACACATTATTTATATGCAGGCAAACTGTAAACACACAAAGACATGAAAAGGAGATAAAAAGATGATACTGAATGAAATGCATCTCCTTTTCTCCCTCACCACATATACACCAAAAAGCATGCACACACATATACACCAAAAAGTCTGTACCAGCGGCAGCACACCCATTGGGGCGTTAGGGACGCCGTCCCACTTGTGATAAAAATAAAGAAAGAAACATTTGATTGGTCAACCAAAAATGTTTTTAAATATTTGCAGTGAAAAAATATACAGTTTATATATATATACAGTGGGGAGAACAAGTATTTGATACACTGCTGATTTTGCAGGTTTTCCTACTTACAAAGCATGTAGAGGTCTGTAATTTTTATCATAGGTACACTTCAACTGTGAGAGACAGAATCTAAAACAAAAATCCTGAAAATCACATTGTATGATTTTTAAGTAATTAATTTGCATTTTATTGCATGACATAAGTATTTGATACATCAGAAAAGCAGAACTTAATATTTGGTACAGAAACCTTTGTTTGCAATTACAGAGATCATACGTTTCCTGTAGTTCTTGACCAGGTTTGCACACACTGCAGCAGGGATTTTGGCCCACTCCTCCATACAGACCTTCTCCAGATCCTTCAGGTTTCGGGGCTGTCCCTGGGCAATACGGACTTTCAGCTCCCTCCAAAGATTTTCTATTGGGTTCAGGTCTGGAGACTGGCTAGGCCACTCCAGGACCTTGAGATGCTTCTTACGGAGCCACTCCTTAGTTGCCCTGGCTGTGTGTTTTGGGTCGTTGTCATGCTGGAAGACCCAGCCACGACCCATCTTCAATGCTCTTACTGAGGGAAGGAGGTTGTTGGCCAAGATCTCGCGATACATGGCCCCATCCATCATCCCCTCAATACGGTGCAGTCGTCCTGTCCCCTTTGCAGAAAAGCATCCCCAAAGAATGATGTTTCCACCTCCATGCTTCATGGTTGGGATGGTGTTCTTGGAGTTGTACTCATCCTTCTTCTTCCTCCAAACACGGCGAGTGGAGATTAGACCAAAAAGCTCTATTTTTGTCTCATCAGACCACATGACCTTCTCCCATTCCTCCTCTGGATCATCCAGATGGTCATTGGCAAACTTCAGACGGGCCTGGACATGTGCTGGCTTGAGCAGGGGGACCTTGCGTGCGCTGCAGGATTTTAATCCATGACGGCGTAGTGTGTTACTAATGGTTTTCTTTGAGACTGTGGTCCCAGCTCTCTTCAGGTCATTGACCAGGTCCTGCCGTGTAGTTCTGGGCTGATCCCTCACCTTCCTCATGATCATTGATGCCCCGCGAGGTGAGATCTTGCATGGAGCACCAGACCGAGGGTGATTGACCGTCATCTTGAACTTCTTCCATTTTCGAATAATTGCGCCAACAGTTGTTGCCTTCTCACCAAGCTGCTTGCCTATTGTCCTGTAGCCCATCCCAGCCTTGTGCAGGTCTACAATTTTATCCCTGATGTCCTTACACAGTTCTCTGGTCTTGGCCATTGTGGAGAGGTTGGAGTCTGTTTGATTGAGTGTGTGGACAGGTGTCTTTTATACAGGTAACGAGTTCAAACAGGTGCAGTTAATACAGGTAATGAGTGGAGAACAGGAGGACTTCTTAAAGAAAAACGAAACGGTCTGTGAGAGCTGGAATTCTTACTGGTTGGTAGGTGATCAAATACTTATGTCATGCAATAAAATGCTAATTAATTACTTAAAAATCATACAATGTGATTTTCTGGATTTTTGTTTTAGATTCCGTCTCTCACAGTTGAAGTGTACCTATGATAAAAATTACAAACCTCTACATGATTTGTAAGTAGGAAAACCTGCAAAATCGGCAGTGTATCAAATACTTGTTCTCCCCACTGTATATACACTACAATTCAAAAGTTTGGGGTCACTTAGAAATGTCCTTGTTTATGAAAGAAAAGCAAATGTTTTGTCTATTCAAATAACATCAAATTGATCCGAAATACAGTGAAGACATTGTTAATGTTGTAAATGACTATTGTTGCTGGAAACTGCTAATTTTTATGGAATATCTACAGCGGCCCATTATCAGCAACCATCACTCCTGTGTTCCAATGACACGTTGTGTTAGCTAATCCAAGTTTATAATTTTAAAAGGTTAATTGATCATTAGAAAACCCTTTTGCAATTATGTTAGCACAGCTGAAAACTCTTGTGCTTATTAAAGAAGCAATACAACTGGCCTCCTTTAGACTAGTTGAGTATCTGGAGTATCAGCATTTGTGGGTTCGATTACAGGCTCAAAATGACCAGAAACAAAGACTTTCTTCTGAAACTCGTCAGTCTATTCTTGTTCTGAGAAATGAAGGCTATTCCATACGAGAAATTGCCAAGAAACTGAAGTTCTGGTACATCGCTGTGTGCTACTCCCTTCACAGAACAACGCAAACTGGCTCTAACCAGAATAGAAAGAGGAGTGGGAGCTATAGGAGGATGGGCTCATTGTAATGGCTGGAATGGAATTTTTGGAATGGAGTCAAACATGTGGTTTACATACTCTATGTTTGATGTGTTTGATACCGTTCCATTCACTCCATTCCAGGCATTATATTGAGCCTGTCCTCCTATAGCTCCTCTCACCAGCCTCATCTGGCATGCACCCACTCACACACACACACACACACACACACACACACACACACACACACACACACACACACACACACACACACACACACACACACACACACACACACACACACACACACACACACACACACACACACACACACACACACACAAACACAGTCTTGTACAGCTAACCTTGTCGGGACACACAATTCAGTCCCATTCAAAATCCTATTTTCCCAAACCCCTAACCCTAAACCTAACCCGTACTCTTACTCTAAGCCTAACTCTAACCTTAACCCTAACCCAAAAACCTAACCCTAAACCTAACCCTAGCACCCTAAACCTAAACTAACCCTAGCTCCTAATCCTAACCCTTAATGTAATTCCAACACTAATTCTAACCATAACCCTAAACCTCCTAGAAACAGCATTTCACCTCGTGGGGACTAACAAAATGTCCACAGTTGGTCAACTTTTTGTTTGTTTAATCTTCTTGTGGGGACTTCTGGTTCTCACAAGAATAGTTAAACACATCCACATACAGTGCACACACACACACACACACACACACACACACACACACACACACACACACACACACACACACACACACACACACACACACACACACACACACACACACACACACACACACACACACACACACACACACACGGAGTGTGTGTATGTGGGGGGTATGCAGGTACACATATCTCTCTCTATATCCTCACCCACCTGCCATACTTCCCCTCACACACACACTTTCCTGCTTACCTTGAGGTGGTGTTACATTTCTCTATCTCCAGGAAGTGGTCTGTTTATAGTGCACTGTAACTATCTTATAGCTCCATCTCTATATTTAGATGTAGAACATTGCCAGAGTGTGCAGAAACAGTGTTCCATTACTTTTCAGAGAAAATCAGGGTAAGGCACACAGGCTGCAGTACTGCAAATGCAGGCTGATATTTATTGTTGTGCCCTGTAGGCAGCACTGAGCAATTTCTGCTAGATGGGACAGCTGCAAAGTCAAAATTGCCTATATTGTAAAAACTCATGAAAACAAAAATGTGCTTTTTGGTCTTAATTTACGGTTAGGCATTATGGTTAGCAGTGTGTTTAAGGTTGGGGTTAAGGTCAGGGTTAGGCTTAACATCAGATTTGATGACTTTGTGGCTGTGCCAGATCGTGAGAGCCTCCAGAACAAGATTCATGACAAAAAACACCAACCCACACTGCAAACTGTGCCATAAAGGCACTGTGTGGTTATTGTGGAAGACATTGGTTACGTTCCAAATGGCACCCATTTCTCCATATTGTGTACTACTTTTGCTTTTGACCAGGGGGGCTATGGACAAAAGCATTACACTTTTAGGGAATAGTTTGCAATTTAGGATATATTCATTATTAAGGTTGTTACTGTGTGGGGAGATGGCTCGATAGGCTCCCATGCCTCAGCTGGCTGTATAGGCTCCCATGCCTCAACTGGGTGAACAGGTTCCCGTACCTCGACCGAGGCAACCGGGGAGGTCTCAGCCGGCTTGTTAGGCTCTCATGCCTTAACCGGTTCGTCAGGTTTCCGTGCCTCAGCGGAGGCGACCGGCCCGCTCCTGATCCCCGGGATCGTCCCTGTGGTTGGCGTCCTGCGGCTGGAGCCACGTGCCAGAGAGGGGGTACTGTCACGTAGGCTCTATCTTAAAATACTTTAAGAGGTCAACATTGCCAGATTCCTTCACTCAATACAAACACCTAAAAAAGACAGTTCAAAGGCTGATTGACAAAGAGAAAGAGTCCTCTATAAGAGCAAGATCCAGCACAATAAAAATGACCCCAGAGAGCTCTGGAATACTCTCTAGGATGTATCTACTCGCAACAAGCTGTCAATCCAAAAGCTATTGTATACAATAATCATGTGCCTATGAGCCAGAGTTATACTGTTAGCATGAGGCAGTGTGCCCTATTAGGAAGTCCAATGTATGCAGCTCACCCTGCGCTATCAGCTCAAACGTGAATAACATTGTCATGTCTACTTCTGAAATGGTTCCCAGTAAAGCAATGAAAACAATCAAGCATCCCAGAAAAGTGCTGAAAATAGCCCACATTAACATATGTAGCCTAAGAAACAAGGTTCATGAAATCAATAACTTGCTTGTAACAGATGACATTCATATTCTGACTATCTCTGAAACTCACTTAAATAATACCTTTAATGATACAGTGGTAGCAATGCATGGTTATAACATCTACAGAAAAGACAGAAATGCCAATGGAGGCGATGTTGCGGTCTATATTCAGATTCACATTCATGTATAGCTTAGAGAGGATCTCATGTTAAATACTGTTGAAGTAATATGGATACAGGTTCACCTGCCTCACCTAAAGCCCATTATTGTGGGTAGCTGCTATAGACCACCACATGCTAAAAGTCAGTATCTGGATAATATGTGTGAAATGCTTGATAATGTATGTGATATCAACAGAGAGGTATATTTTCTGAGGGACCAAAATATTGACTGGCTGTACACAATTCCTGGAAGCTGAAAATGTCCCAGTTCTTCCATGGCCTGCATACTCACCAGACATGTCACCCATTGAGCATGTTTGGGATGCTGTGGATCAATGTGTACAACAGCGTGTTCCAGTTCCTGCAAATATCCAGCAACTTTGCACAGTCATTGTGGGACAACATTCCACTGGCCACAATCAACAGCCTGCTCAACTCTATGTGAAGGAGATGTGTTACGCTGCTAGAGGTACAGTATATGGTGGTTTTCTGATCCACGCCCCTACTTTTTTTTAAATAAGGTAACTGTGATCAAAATATGCATATCTGTATTCCCAGTCCTGTGAAATCCATAGGTTAGGGCCTAATTCATTTATTTTGATTGACTGATTTCCTTTTATGAACTGTAGCTCAGTAAAAAAAATCTAATTCTTTTTGTTCAGTGTTTTATTCAGCCAAGAGAATTTCCGAAGGAAAGCGTACATTTCCCAGGTTTCAACTTCAGATGTTACAAAGTTGCTTCTTGACAAATAGAAAGCCACATGAATGGATAACATCCCAGCTAGACTCCTGAGTGATGCTGCTGATGATCTTATGTAACACACATCATTACATTTCAGTCATTTAGCAGATGCAGAGCGATTTACAGGAGCAATTAGGGTTAACTGCTTGCTCATCAACAGATTTTTCACCTAGTCGGCTCAGGTATTTGACCCAGCAACCTTTTGGTTACTTGCCCAATGCTCTTAACTGCTAGGCTACCTGCCACCCCATTTGATTCCATTCAACATGGAAAGGTACCACAAGAGCTAAAAACATGCAAGAGTTGTTCCTTTACACAAGAAAGGAAGCAACGTTGGACGAGGGAACTACAGACCAGAGTCAATCTTGAGTGTGTTGTCAAAGGTTTCAGAAAGAGCACTCCATGAACAGATCCTAAAGTATATTCATGATCATAAAATTTTATATGACCTTGATTCTGGTTTGAGAAAATCCCACTCTACTGACAGTTGTTTACTGTACTTGACAGATTTTATCAAGAAAGAAATTGACAAGGACAACCTCTGTGGAATGGTCATGCTTGACCTAACAAAAGCATTTGATGCTGTGATCCATTATATTTTGTTCTACAAACGGAAAGTAATTGGTCATACCTAACTAATAGGTTCCAAAGGTGGATGTGGGCACGACACTGTCTGATGCTAAGGAGATAAACTGTGGTGTTCCCCAAGGGAGCATTTTGGGGCCTTTACTTTTTTGTAAATGACATGGACTGCCTGTTCATTCCCTCTGTTCCTGTATGTGGATGAGTTTGCCCACTTGGATTCACAGAATAAGAAGGAGCCCATTGAAAATACCCTAAGCAGCGAACTGACTAAAGTCAGTAAGTAGTTATCCAACAACAAACTGTCTTTGCATTTAGGAAAGACAGACTGCATCCAATTGACATTGACACTTTTGTCATTAAGCAGGTGCTCTAATCCAGAGCAATTAAGGTTAATAAGTGCCTTGCTCAAGGGCACATATTTCACCTAATAAGCTCTGAGATTTGAACTTGCAACCTATCGGGTACTAGTCCACCACTCTTAATCACTAGGCTACCTGCCTGTCTGGTTCCAAACACAATGTGAGAAACTTCCAACTTCTCAGTCTAGTTTAGTCATGTAACGGTGAAGGAACAATGCTCTGTTATATACAGTACTTGGGTTGTGAACTGGACCAACCCATGACAGGTAAACTCATGGCTCTGAAGGTAACTGGGAAGCTTCACTCCAGGACAAAGTTCATGGCAAGGGTAGCCAAGTTTCTGGATACAGAGACTATGAGGACCCTCTCATAGTGACACTCTGATAGTGTCACTATGAGTATAGTTCAGTGGCATAACAACAAATCTGAAGGACAAACTTCAAACGGCCCAAAGCAAACTAATGAGAACTCTACTCAAGCTCAATCCAAGGATGCACATTGGTCCTAATAATTTCTGGGAAATGAACTGGCTTTCAGTTGATCTCCAGGTGGTACAGATCAAACTGTTGATGGTTTTTAAAGTTATACATTCCTTTGTCCCTAGTTACCTGTTTGGTTATTTTCATTTCATTAGAGTAGGGGTCTCCAATCTTTTCTAGTATGAGAGCAACTTTAAAAAAATGAAACATGGTGTGAGCTCTTCTCTTCTCCTCTTCCCTGCAACTCTTTCCCACAACTCTTCCCCAGGTAGTTAGTGCACAAGAGAAAGTAATACACTGTGTTTCCTGACAATATACTGTACCTGGTAAAATAATGGTTCATAAATCTATCCCCCCGCACAAATGTGTTTTATATTTCCCCAAATTATGTTTTCTCAGTTTCATTTTTCCTAGTTTCGGATTTGTTTTTCACTCTTAAAATTACAATTGTTCATATCGAAACAACTCATTTGGATTGTCACGTTCTGACCATAGTTCTTGTGTGTTTTACTTGTTTTAGTGTTGGTCAGGACGTGAGCTGGGTGGGCATTCTATGTTGTGTGTCTAGTTTGTCTGTTTCTATGTTTGGCCTAATATGGTTCTCAATCAGAGGCAGGTGTTTTGTGTTGTCTCTGATTGGGAATCATATTTAGGTGGCTTGTTTTGTGTTGGGGTTTGTGGGTGGTTGTTTCCTCTCTTTGTGTTTTCTCTGCACCAGATAGGGCTGTATCGGTTTGCCACATTTGTTATTTTGTATTTGTAAGTGTTCACGTTTATTCGTCTTAATTAAATATGTTGAGCACAAACTACGCTGCGTCTTGGCCCGATCCCTGATACACCTCCTCTTCAGACGAAGAGGAGGAAGGCTGCCGTTACATGGATGTTCTGAGTCCATGTCAATGCTTAAATCACACCCGTATACCATTTTCTCCACTGGAATATTTTTTTTTGGTGCAATTTCCCTTTATTTGCGCATCTGGCCATTTAATTGTGCGTCTAGCAAGTGAAGAATGCGCCATCTAATGTGCGGTCTAGCAATGATTCTGCACTGCTGCTGCTAATTTCATGGCAAAGTTTGCAAATAACAAATAATAGATACAAATGATATACTTACTCATGATATACTTCTGCCAGGTAAGCCTACTTTGCAGTTAACATTTAATTGAGAAGGTTTGGGGAAAGTATTTCTGTCAACCCACAAGACGGTTATCACATCACCTGGCTACACACAGTGTGATAGACATGGGCAACATTGCTGGAAATTAAATCGGCAGATATTGTGTTAGGTTTGACAAGCCAATAGTGGGCTAACCAGGGGTGGGATAATGTCAATGTTGTGTTGATTAGGTATTAGCTGTGTCTGATACTTGTGACCGTTTGTGGTGGAACATGTGCAAATTGCTTTCAGAATTGTTTGGCGAGCTTCTCATACATAACACTGCTGCAGAGGAATGAAATGGTGTACAAACCATATATAATCCATAAACTTTAAGAAATTATTTATGGACAAAATACTTTAAAACTGCACAGGCTTAAAGAAAGTATAACTGTTTCAATGAACGTTACTTGGTAATCTATTATATTACTTTTAAGGTTTCCTCCCTATTGATGATGTATTTGAGATGCATTTTCTTTTTATGTTATAATCTTGTGTATATTTTGTTTTCAGATAAACATTTTTGTGTCATCCTCTATGGTTTTAATGTCATTGTACTGTATCCACATGTGTGGTTGTACTGTGTTTAAAGGTCAACTGCCCCTTAGAACCAACTTCTCTGGTTTTAAATGGCCTATGTGACTTCGTTATGAAGAAACATGAATACTAATGTCAAAATTGACTACAAAGTGTAAAATAGGAGAATTTTGACAGAATCTCAACTTACTGGAGGGTTGGGTAGGGATTACTTACATTCCCACTTTTGCCAAAGATGCCCAATTGCCCAGAGACAACACATTGTAGTCCGCCCCCTGCTGCCATGCACATTTGTTGTCATGTCTGCATATGGGTGCAAAACATTAAGCTCAGTAAATAGGAATGAAAATGGACTTCCTTAAAGTTGGTGCACACATCCAATGCATTTCAACAATATGGCCAAATGGCCAGGAATGGATTACAGCCGACACGGTCACTTCTGCTGCCAGTGTCAACCGTTAAACCACTGGTGTTGGGTAAAGCGGCCTTTCTACTGACTCTGAAAAACACCAAAGGAAAGATGCCCAGGGCATGCCTTAGGCATGCTGCAAGGAGGCATGAGGCAAGGAGGCAAGGAGGCATGAGGACTGCAGATGTGGCCAGGGCAATACATTGCAATGTCCGTACTGTGAGACGCCTAAGACAGCGCTACAGGGAGACAAGACGGACAGCTGACCGTCCTCGCTGTGGCAGACCACGTGTAACAACACCTGCACAGGATCGGTACATCCGAACATCACACCTGCGGGACAGGTACAGGATGGCAACAACAACTGCTCGAGTTACACCAGGAATGCACAATCCCTCCATCAGTGCTCAGACTGTTCGCAATAGGCTGAGGGACACTGGACTTACGGCTTGTGTCGTGGCAAATCGGTTCAAATATAACGCTTACAAGAACTTGTGAAATCAATTAGGCTTTTAATACAGAGCATTGCCAGCCGGAATGTCCCGCGGAACACACACCCCGCTTCCCAGCCCCGGCTCCAGCATTTATACACAAATAGCATATGGGTCCACCCCATATGCAAATAAGCATACTTCCCCTAATTCTTCCTGCCATCATTATCTTTTTAGTTCAGGCTTCCTGCTTGTTCACGCCTACTAACGCCCATATCTGCTTTCAGTTAGATTATAATAGTGGCCAGACCCGTGCTTGTCTTAAAAATAATATATGTCCATCTATCCTATAGGCCTATGACTTAGCCCTGTATTTAACTCAGTGCCTTAGCATGTCCTCTGGTATGTGTGCCGTTTATTGGAATCGGCAGACTATGTGTCTCTTCTATCATTAGTGTCCAGTTGCCTTAGGCGCCTATTTCTCTGGTATGTGTGCTCTTAGTGAAATGGGCAGACTATCTGTCTAGTGTGTCCAAGTGCCCTAAGTGCATATTTCTCTGGTATGTGTGCCTTTAGTGGAATCAGCAGATTCTGTCCTATAAGCCTTCTTAGAAGGAGCTGACTATGGGTCTTTTTATCATTAGTGTGTCAGGTCAGCAGACCATGTGTCTCTCCCTTTCATTACTGTGTCAATCTACTCTTTGTTCTGTTCTCCCCTATCCTTAGTGTGTCCAATTGTCTTAGGCGCCTATGTGTCTCCCTGTCTTCCTGTAGTCTGTTTTTAATGTTCAGCTGTCTTATACATCTATGTGCTGTGCTATACGTCTTATTTACTCCTACACTTGTAGGCCTGTTGTAAGGCTGGTCCTCACCAGACATCACCGGCAACAACGTTGCCTATGGACACAAACCCACCGTCGCTGGACCAGACAGGACTGGCAAAAAGTGCTCTTCTCTGACGAGTCGCAGTTTTGTCTCACCAGGGGTGATGGTCGGATTTGCGTTTATCGTCGAAGGAATGAGCGTTACACCGAGGCCTGTACACTGGAGCGGGATCGATTTGGAGGTGGAGGGTCCGTCATGGTCTGGGGCGGTGTGTTACAGCATCATCGGACTGAGCTTGTTGTCATTGCAAGCAATCTCAACGCTGTCCGTTACAGGGAAGACATCCTCCTACCTGATGTGGTACCCTTCCTGCAGGCTCATCCTGACATGACCCTCCAGCATGACAATGCCATCAGCCATACTGCTCATTCTGTGCGTGATTTCCTGGAAGACATGAACGTCAGTGTTCTGCCATGGCCAGCAAAGAGCCATTCTGCCATGGCCAGCAAAGATCTCAATGCCATTGAGTACATCTGGGACCTGTTGGATTGGAGGGTGAGGGCTAGGGCCATTCCACCCAGAAATGTCAGAGAACTTGCAGGTGCCTTGGTGGAAGAGTGGGGTAACATCTCACAGCAAGAACTGGCAAATCTGGTGCAGTCCATGAGGAGGAGATGCACTGCAGTACTTAATGCAGCTGGTGGCCACACCAGATACTGACTGTTACTTTTGATTTTGACCCCCCTTTGTTCAGGGACACATTATTCAATTTCTGTTATTCACATGTCTGTGGAACTTGTTCAGTTTGTCTCAGTTGTTGAATCTTGTTATGTTCATAAAAATATTTACACATGTTAAGTTTGCTGAAAATAAATGAGTTTAGCTAGCTAGTAGCTACTATTGAGTATATAACATTACTTGATAATGCTAGCGAGCCAGTCTAGCTATGACACCACAGATGAAAGACGAATAATACTTTAGCTAGCAAAATACATCAAGATAATGTGTAATGTGATATAGCATGTCAGAGGAAGATGTCCATAGCTCACGTTAGCTAGCTACCTTGCTAACAACAGCTATCTGTACATAGCCTATTGGCATTTGTGACTCACCACCTGGATTCGGTCTTATCCTGTTTGGGCTATAGGGGGCGAATTGGAAAAACTGGAAAATATGCGCAAATTTTCAAACGGCCTTTTAATCAATTTCTGCTCTTACAATATGCATATTGTTAATAGTATTGGATAGAAAAGAGTCTCAAGTTTCTAAAACCGTTTTAATTTTTTCTCTAAGTGGAACACAAGTCCTTTGGCAGCACTTTCCCCGACCAGGAAGTAAAATGCAAGATGTTTATGCTCGATTCAACGCTCTGCCTATACATGGTCATGCCACTTATGACCCGAAACACACCTCGTACGCCTTCCTCTGGGTGTCTAGAGGACGTCAGAGGAGAAATCATGCGTTTATCTTGTTTTGACGTGAAATAAGACCTATTTCTTTGACGTGACCGTCAATTTCAGGAAGTCAGAAGCGTGCGACTTGGAAAGATATCATGTTTTGTTTTGCTGCCGTTTCGGATGTGAACTATCTCCAGCTCGGATTTGATTTGATAAATGAGACCATGTCATCGTAATGTATGTTTTTTCAATATAGTTTAATCAGATTATTTGAATTTTTTCGGGAGTTTTGCCGTGTTCCGTAATGTTTACTTTGTTTACGTTGGAGAGTTCCGTGCCACTCGACCAGTACCCCTGCTAAATGAAGATGGAAAGTTGCCATTCTGAATGGATTGAACGACTCTTCTGGACTAAGGACAACTTGATCAACATTCTGATGAAAGATCAGCCAAAGTAAGACCAAATTTATAATGTTATTTCATATATCTGTCGTGCATGTCAACTGGTCGCGCGCGCCCAAGTGTGTCTGTCTGGCGTGGCTATGCTAATTTAGCGCTACATTTAGTTTTCGATGTAAAACATTTAATAAATCGGAAATATTGTCTGGAATCACAAGAATCCTGTTTTTCAATTGCTGCACAGTATGTATTTCTCAGAAATGTTTTATGAGGAGTAATTCGGTATTTGATGTTGGTGTCTGTAAATGTTATGGCTGCTTTCTGATTGTAGCTGAAATGTAATTTATGATTTATACCATAAATATACACATTTTTCAAAAAAAAAAAATGCTATACAATAAATATGTTATCAGACTGTCATCTTATGAAGTTGTTTTCTTGGTTAGTGGCTATATATATATCTTCATTTGGTCGAATTAGTGATAGCTGGTGATGGACGTTGGTGTTAGAAAGTGGTGTCTTTTGCTAAGGTGGTTAGCTAATAGATTTACATATTTTGTCTTCCCTGTAAAACATTTTAAAAATCGGACATGTTGGTTAGATTCACAAGATGTCTGCCTTTCATATGCTGTATTGGACTTGTTAATGTGTGAAAGTTAAATATTTAAAAAAAATGTTTTTTTTGAATTTGCCGCTCTGCCTTTTCAGTGGAATGTGGGAGGAGTTCCGCTAGCGGAACCCCTGGCCTCAACAGGTGTTTAAGTTGCAGAATTTTAAATTGTGTTTTTTACATTATACAAAAGTAGAGACTCAGAGCTACAGAATGGTATATCATACACTGCATTTGAGGAACAATGGGAAATCGGCGTTGAATGTTTTTCTATCTAGTGAGAAGCTCTTCTTTGTCTACACCCATTCAGCATTGTTCACACCCTCACCCTAAGCTTTAGCCCCACCCATCTCGTTTCACTCTCGAAGCGCACATTTGATGCTCTGGCCGATGATTTGTTTAACTCTGGATAACATGAAAACAGCCTAACCAGCTCTGCTGGCAACAATTTCATAATGTTTTTTTGTAGACGTTTACTGACACTGGCCATATTCAACGGGTGTTGTACACACGTCACATAATGTTAGCTAATGAGCCAGCCAGCCAACGTTAGCTAGTTAAACAATAAACAGTGCCAACAATGCCACAGTGCTAGGAGCCAACCAACCATGTTCAATGTTAGCTAGCTAGCTAGCTAGCTAGCTAACAGTACACTTTAGCTTAAGACATATAGCTTGCTAGCTAGGTAAACAATGTACCTAGCTAGGTAAACAAAGTGGTAGTTCACACACGTCACATGACGTTAGCTAACGAGCCAGCCAGCTAACGTCAGCTAGCTAAACAACAATGAACAGTGCCAACAATGCCACAGTGCTGGAAGCTAACCAACCATGTTCAATGTTAGCTAGCTAACATTAGGCTCTAACTAGAACCGCAAACAGCTCTGTGAAACGAGTAGTAACATCAGTTAGGGAGCCAGCCAGCTATCTGTACATAGCCTATTGGCATTTGTGACTCACCACCTGGATTCGGTCTTATGTTGCAGAATTTTAAATTGTGTTTTTTACCACTTAACAAGACAATAAATGTCTTGACTTAAATCAGCTTGAAAATCTAGGGCAAGAGTTGAAAATGGCTGTCTAGCAATTGATTTTTTTTTTTTTTATAATAATGTGCAAATATTGTACAATCAATGTATACAAAGCTCTTAGAGAGCATCATTAGCTTGAAATGAAACCGCTGTCAAAATTAGAAAAGTATTAAAAAAAAATGAAAATGTTTAATATCTGAAAATGTAACGTTAGTCTTACCTGTATACATCATCGTGCATGGACGCGTCTCCCTGTCAGGAATGCCATGCCACGGTTGCCCTTAGTTTAAAGATGAACTCCAGAAACAGGTGTTTCCTCCATCTCTTTAGCTATCACGCTCTAATTCCACTGATTTCAAAACTTGATCTTCCAGAAAGTGGAGAGCCACACTTATGCAGCTCCGCTACACAATATATATTTTTTTAAAGCCGCGTTCGACAGGATTACCAACACAGACTAATGTGCTTCTATGGCAGACCAATCCGAACTCCTCTCTCGGCATGTCCAGCCCACAAATTATCTCAGCCAATCATGGCTAGTGGGAAGGTTTCTCACTTTTTCTTTGGATTAACCAGCAATGCTCGTAATTTAACAATTTTATTTGTATTTACAGATGGCATACACATTTGTTATTAAGGCACATGCAAGTTCACATGTTCAAGAAGGCATTTCTGCCAAAAAACACATTTGGATACTATAATTAGCTAACACACTTTTGTACATCACGCTGTAACATACAATTTACCTTATTTTAGTGCCCGAAAAACGTAATACTTCCAGGTCAACTGTATTATGAATACCATTGTAAAGCACAATTTATCCCCTTCAGAACTAAATCAATGACGAGACACTCATGCTGCCAGTCTCTGCATGATTAAAGAAAGCAATGAGCTCCGTCGGGTCTTTTTAAAAATGAAGGGTGGGGAAACGAACCCTACTGCGTGATAGGGAAAGGGGGAGATAAACTGTGTGGGGAAACTGCTTTTTCACCCGATCTGTAGCAACTTTTGAGAGTCATGATGGCTTGCAGTGATGACGCAAAAAATGAATGCATTCAGTTGTACAATTGAATAGGTATCCCCTCACCCTTTACCCTGTCCCTTTCTTGTTTTTAATCTGCGAGAGAAGCGCTACACCTGGTGGAGAGAGGCTGTACGACACAGAACGAGTTGCATTATGCTGCTGCACGTTACGTCACGACACATCCCAATTTAATGTACAGCGTCAGAGTGGTCCGTTTTTTTCAACTTTTCTCCAATACTATCGGACCATTACCATGACAATCCACGCTTGAATAGATACGTAGTTCACACCCCAGATTTCGATGCCAACAGAATCGCTACAGTCCCATTCGTTTTCATTGCAGCCTCGTTTGAATGCAGCAGTTGCGCAAATTTGTACGGAATGGTGTTAGTCAACAGTAGCTTGTTAGCTAATCATAGACTGCAGCCAGCTCAACTCGAACTGGCAAGCTAACGGCCCAAAACAACATGCCTGGCTCATAAAAGTGTATTGTGTTTTTTCTAGTGCAAAAATAAATGAAGGACGGTACATGTCTACTACAAATATAGACTATGGCTCTGGCAGCAAATAGCAAAAAATATCAGCAAGCATTCGGCAACGTACACAGCTGGTTGCATAGTAAGGGCGTAAGCGTCACCGGTGTGAATCTATTCTGTAGTTACAATCCCTCTATCAGCATCTAAATGACTTCCAAACTAGAGAATGTAAATTTTTTCACAATATGTTTACTGAGTGATGATATTTTATTTTATTCACAGGCTACGTACAAAACCTGGTGGGTTTGTTGTTCAGGAGCTGTTACAGATGGCTGAGGCAGTGGCCAGACACCAGTCCCGCTTCAGAGTAATGGAGGACACTTGAATCAGGTTGGTCACATTTGATCTGGTCAATGGTCAAAATACTATCTGATCTGTAAGTCAGGCTCCTTCATGACCATTATCTGTGACGAGAGGGGCCTGGAGCTGATCTACTGGCGCTGGCAAACACCTCAGAAGGGACAAAAAGTAATGACTAATAACACAGGATATCACAATTGTTTAAGAATATAACAATCACCTTTAGTCATCAAATACATTTGCATGTACAGGAATATGACTCAGTGACATAGTGCTGCCACAATGAACTGAATTTACAGACAGAAATTAAACGGAATATACAGATGGCACCACCCTTTCAACACGTGTCACTCATCAACTCTTCCTAGTTTTTCTACAGATGGAGGATGCAGGTTTTTAATCACGAATCTGTTCTGGAGGCAGCTCTACAGAGTGCTCACTAGCTTGCAAAGCCACAAAGTCATATATATAAATTATATATGTATATACAGTTTTTTTTACCTAACCCTATCTTAAAAACTAATTCAGGATTGGTGGGTCCCCTGCGGGACGTTTGAGCTAACGTAGGCTAATGCGATTAGCATGAAGTTGTAAGTAACACATAAGGAATCATGTAGTAACCAAAAAGGTGTTACACAAATCAAAATATATTTTATATTTCAGATTCTTCAAAGTAGCTACCCTTTGCTTTGATGACAGCTTTGCACACTCTTGGCATTCTCTCAGCCAGCTTCACCTG
Organism: Salvelinus alpinus; assembly: GCF_045679555.1. NCBI lineage: Eukaryota > Metazoa > Chordata > Actinopteri > Salmoniformes > Salmonidae > Salvelinus > Salvelinus alpinus. The sequence goes on along the minus strand of NC_092105.1, from coordinate 52,469,878 downwards.
GAATGCTTTTCCAACAGTCTTGAAGGAGTTCCCACATATGCTGAGCACTTGCTGGCTACTTTTCTTTCACTCTGCGGTCCAACTCATCCCAAACCATCTCAATTGGGTTTAGGTTTGGTGATTGTGGAGGCAAGGTCATCTGATGCAGCACTCCATCATTCTCCTTCTTGGTCAAATAGCCCTTACACAGCCTGGAGGTGTGTTGGGTCATTGTCCTGTTGAAAAACAAATGATAGTCCCACTATGCGCAAACCAGATGGGATGGCGTATCTCTGCAGAATGCTGTGGTAGCCATGGTGGTTATTAAGTGTGCCTTGAATAAAATAAAAAATAACAGACATCATCACCAGAAAAACACCCCCACACCATCACACCTTCTCCTCCATGCTTCACGGTGGGAACCACACATATGGAGATCATCCGTTCACCTACTCTGCGTCTCGGTTGGAACCAGTAATCTAACATTTGGACTCAGACTAAAGGACAGAATTCCACCGGTCTAATGTCCACTGCTCATGTTTCTTGGCTCAAGAAAGTCTCTTCTTATTGGTGTCCTTTAGTAGTGGTTTCTTTGCAGCATTTCAACCATGAAGGCCTGATTCATGCAGTCTCCTTTGAGCAGTTGATGTTGAGATCTGTCTGTTACTTGAACTCAGTGAAGAATTTATTTGAGCTGCAATCTGAGGTTAAATCGAATGAACTTATCCTCTGCAGCAGAGTTAACTCTGGGTCTTCTTTTCCTGTGGCGGTCTTCATGAGAGCCAGTTTCATCATAGTGCTTGATGGTTTTTGTGACTGCACTTGAAGAAACTTTCAAAGTTCTTTACATTTTCCTGGTTGACTGACCTTCATGTCTTAAAATAATGATAGGACTGTAATTTGTCTTTGCTTATTTGAGCTGTTCTTGCCATAATATGGACTTAGTCTATCACAGTGCCATCCGTTTTGCCACCAAAGCCCCATGTACTTCCCACCACTGCGACCTGTATGCTCTCGTTGGCTTGCCCTCACTACATATGCGTCGCCAACTGGCTCCAGGTCATCTATAAGTCTTTGCTAGGTAAAGCCCCGCCTTATCTCAGCTCACTGGTCACCATAGCAACTTTCCTTCCAGTTCTCTGCTGCCAATGACTAGAACGAATTGCAAAAATCACTAAAGCTGGAGTCTTATAGCTCCCTCTCTAACTTTAAGCATCAGCTGTCAGAGCAGCTTACCAATCACTGTACACAGCCAATCTGTAAATAGCACATCCACCTACCTCATCCCCATATTATTACTTACCCTCTTGCACCCCAGTATCTCTACTTGCATATCATCATCTGCACATCTATCGCCCCAGTATTAATGCTAAATTGTAATTATTTATTGCCTACCTCCATATTCTTCTACATTTGCACACACTGTACATAGATTTTTCTATTTTTCTTTTCTATTGTGTTATTGTCACGACCGTTATATGACGAATGAGTGGACCAAGGCGCAGCGTGAAAGAAAGCCATCTTCTTTTAATGAAGAAAAACAAACACTTACTAAACAAACAAAAAAACAAAAACAAAAACAAACCGAACTAAGTGCACACATGCAACATAGAACATAGACAATTACCCACAATCACCTAAAGCCTATGGCTGCCTTAAATATGGCTCCCAATCAGAGACAATAAAGAGCTGTCTCTGATTGAGAACCAAACCAGGCAACCATAGACTTTCCTAAACCTCTCTACTGAACACAACCCCATACAAAACCCCCTAAACAATACACACACCCTAAACTAGACAAAACACACAAATATCCCATGTCACACCCTGACCTAACTAAACTAATAAAGAAAATCAATATAACAGAGGCCAGGTGGCCTCTGGAACGGCGAGTCCCGGACTGAATACCATCCCAGAGGGCGCCACTGGACGGAGAGGCAGCTCCGGACAGAGGGGCAGCTCCGGACTGAGGGGCAGCTCCGGACTGAGGGGCAGCTCATGACTGAGGGGCAGCTCATGACTGAGGGGCAGCTCATGACTGAGGGGCAGCTCATGACTGGCAGACGGCTCTGGCGGATCCTGGCTGACTGACGGCTCTGGCGGATCCTGGCTGGCTGGATCTGGCTGATCCTGGCTGGCTGACGGCTCTGGCTGGTCATGGCTGGCTGACGGCTCTGGCTGGTCATGGCTGGCTGACGGCTCTGGCTGGTCATGGCTGGCTGACGTCTCTGGCTGGTCATGGCTGGCTGACGTCTCTGGCTGGTCATGGCTGGCTGACGGCTCTGGCTGGCTGACGGCTCTGGCTGGTCATGGCTGGCTGACGTCTCTGGCTGGTCATGGCTGGCTGACGGCTCTGGCTGGCTGACGGCTCTGGCTGGTCATGGCTGGCGGACGGCTCTGGCTGGTCATGGCTGGCGGACGGCTCTGGCTGGTCATGGCTGGCGGACGGCTCTGGCTGGTCATGGCTGACGGACGGCTCTGGCTGATCCTGTCTGGCGGACGGCTCTGGCTGATCCTGTCTGGCGGACGGCTCTGGCTGATCCTGTCTGGCGGACGGCTCTGGCTGATCCTGTCTGGAGGGCAGCTCTGACGGTTCGGGACAGACGGGCAGCTCTGACGCCTCGGGACAGACGGGCAGCTCTGACGCCTCGGCACAGACGGGCAGCTCTGACGCCTCGGGACAGACGGGCAGCTCTGACGCCTCGGGACAGACGGGCAGCTCTGACGCCTCGGGACAGACGGGCAGTGCAGGCGGCACTGGGCAGACGGCAGACTCTGGCCGGCTGAGGCGCACAGTAGGCCTGGTGCGTGGTACCGGAACTGGAGGTACCGGGCTGAGGACACGCACCTCAAGGCTAGTGCGGGGAGCAGCAACAGGACGCACAGGACTCTGGAGACGCACAGGAGGCTTGGTGCGTGGTGCCGGAACTGGTGGTACCGGGCTGGAGACACGCACCATAGGGCGAATGCGTGGAGGAGGAACAGGGCTCTGGAGACACACTGGAAGCCTGGTGCGTGGTGTTGGCACTGGTGGTACTGGACTGGGGCGGGGAGGTGGCGCCGGATATACCGGACCATGCAGGCGTACTGGCTCCCTTGAGCACTGAGCCTGACCAACCTTACCTGGTTGTATGCTCCCCGTCGCCCGACCAATGCGGGGAGGTGGAATAACCCGCACTGGGCTGTGTAGGCGAACCGGGGACACCATGCGTAAGGCTGGTGCCATGTATGCCGGCCCGAGGAGACGCACTGGAGACCAGACGCGTTGAGCCGGCTTCATGGCACCCGGCTCAATACTCAATCTAGCCCTGCCAGTGTGGGGAGGTGGAATAACCCGCACCGGGCTATGCACACGTACAGGAAATACCATGCGCTCTACCGCATAACACGGTGTCTGCCCGTACTCTCGCACTCCACGGTAAGCATAGGGATTTGGCGCAGGTCTCCTACCTGACTTCGCCACACACCCTTGTAGCCCCCCCCCCAAGAAATGTTTGGGTTTTACTCACGGGCTTCCAGCCTTGCTTCCGTGCTGCCTCCTCATATCGCCTCCTCTCGGCTTTAGCTGCCTCCAGCTCTTCACGAGGGAGGCGATATTCTCCCGGTTGTGCCCAAGGTCCCTTACCATCCAGTATCTCCTCCCAAGTCCAAGAATCCTGTGTATATAGCTCCTGCTGCTGCTTGACACGCTGCTTGGTCCTTTTTTGGTGGGTAATTCTGTCACGACCGTTATATGACGAATGAGTGGACCAAGGCGCAGCGTGAAAGAAAGCCATCTTCTTTTAATGAAGAAAAACAAACACTTACTAAACGAAAAAAAAAAAAACGTGAAGCTAAAACGAACTAAGTGCACACATGCAACATAGAACATAGACAATTACCCACAATCACCTAAAGACTATGGCTGCCTTAAATATGGCTCCCAATCAGAGACAACAATAAACAGCTGTCTCTGATTGAGAACCAAACCAGGCAACCATAGACTTTCCTAAACCTCTCTACTAAACACAACCCCATACACTATACAAAACCCCCTAAACAATACACACACCCTAAACTAGACAAAACACACAAACATCCCATGTCACACCCTGACCTAACTAAACTAATAAAGAAAATCAATACAACAGAGGCCAGGACAGTTATTGACTGTACGTTTATTTATGTGTAACTCTATTTTGTTTTTTTTAGCCGCACTGCTTTTCTTTATCTTGGCGATGTCGCAGTTGTAAATGAGAACTTGTTCTCAACTGGTGTACCTGGTTAAATAAAGCTGAAATAAAAATTTAATTAAATACAATTTTTAGCCTGTAATCGAACCCACAAATGCTGATGCTCCAGATACTCAACTAGTCCAAAGAAGGCCAGTTTTATTGTTTCTTTAATCAGCACAAAAGTTTTCAGCTGTGCTAACATAATTGCAAAAGAGTTTTCTAATGATCAATTAGCCTTTTCAAATGATAAACTTGGATTAGCTAACACAACGTGCCATTGGAACACAGGAGTGATGGTTGCTGATAATGGGCCTCTGTACGCCTATGTAGATATTCCATAAAAAAATTGCAGTTTCCAGCTACAATAGTCATTTACAACATTAACAATGTCTACACTGTATTTCTGATTAATTTTATGTTATTTTCATGGGAAAAAATTTGCTTTTCTTTCAAAAACAAGGACATTTCTAAGTGACTCCAAACTTTTGAATGGTAGTGTATGTCATTCCATCTAACGTATAACACAATAGTCACTACATACTAAAACATTCTCATATCAATTAGTCAATATACACCAATCCCTCCTCTGGAACAATGATCATTCTTATGTTCCACGACACCTAAAAACATATTGACTTGAACAGGGAAGAGAGAAAGTGCATGTTTAATAATTTCACACCACCCTTGATGCGACTAAGACTGGTTGAAATAACCGTCCATTCGTTCCGTTCCATGTGATGCTAGTCTCCATGCCTGTCTCCTTCATTTTCATCCTTGGGTATTAACGCAAGACACAGACTAAGCCTCGTAGGTAATGAATTTTACCGTATCATCCAGCAATCCATATGTATTGATGCGATTTAACATTACAATTCTGACGACATGGTAAAACAAAAACCCCTTCATGGTTGACTCAAGCTATCATCTAATGTCCTCTAATAACCTCCCTCTCGGAGGACACTTAAAGATAAGGCTTCTGGAGAGAAAATCCCTCCCTAGATCCAATCAATTCTAGCAATGCCCGCACCCCTCACAGTTTGAGAGTAGCTCCCTCTCACTTTGTCCGAATCCTAATTAAAACCTTTTATAAATTGTCCTACCCAAATTTAGAATAGCAGTCTTTATCAAATCAAATTTTATTTGTCACATACAAATGCTTAGCAGATGTTAATGTGAGTGTAGCGAAATGCTTGTGCTTCTAGTTCCAACAGTGCAGTAATATCTAACAAGTAATCTAACAATTCCCCACCAACTACCTAAAACCCACAAATCTAAAGGGGTGAATGAGAATATGTACATGTAAGTATTGTATATGAATGAATGATGGCCGAACGGCATAGGCAAGGTGCAATAGATGGTTTAAAATACGGTATATACCTGTTGATATGAGTAATGTAAGATATGTAACATTATTAAAGTGACATTATTTAGCATGGCATTGCATAAAGTGACTTGTGATCCATTCATTAATATGGCCCTTGATTGGTTCTCAATGTAGGCAGCAGCATCTCTGAGTTAGTGATTGCTGTTTAGCAGTCTGATGGCCTTGAGATAGAAGCTCTTTTTCAGTCCCAGATTTGATGCACCTGTACTGACCTCGCCGTTTGGATGGTAGCGGTGTGAACAGGCAGTGGCTCGGGTGGTTGATGTCCTTGATGATCTTTTTGGCCTTCCTGTGACATCGGGTGCTGTAGGTGTCATGGAGGGCAGGTAGTTTGCCCCCGGTGATGCATTGTGCAGACTGCACCACCCTCTGGAGAGCCTTGCGGTTGAGGGTGGTGCAGTTGCCGTACCGGGCTGTGGTACAGCCCGACAGGATGCTCTCGATTGTGCATCTGTAAAAGTGTGTCAGGGTTTTGGGTGACAGGCCAAATTTCTTCAGCCTCCTAAAAATGTATGTTCCCAGAACAGAAAGTATTCAGACCCCTACCCTTTTTCCACATTTTGTTATGTTACAGCCTTCATCAATCTACACACAATAACCCATAATGACAAAGCGATAACAGGTTTTTAGAAATGTATCCAAATGTAACAAATATAAAAAAAGAAATACAATACTATTCAGACCCTTTAGTAAAAAATCACGTTTCCATTGATCATTCTTGATATGTTTCTACAACTTCATTGGTGTCCACCTGTGGTAAATTCAATTGATTGGACATGATTTGGAAAGGCACACACCTGTCTATATAAGGTCCCACAGTTGACAGTGCATGTCAGAGCAAAAACCAAGCTAAGAGGTTGAAGGAATTGTCTATAGAGCTCCAAGACAGGATTGTGTCCAGGCACAGATATGGGGAAGTGTATCAAAAATGTCTACAGCATTGAAGGTCCCCAAGAACTCAGTGGCCTCCATCATTCTCACATAGGAGAAGTTTGGAACCACCAAGACTCTTCCTAGAGCTGGCCACCCAGCCAAACTGAGCAATCGGGGGAGAAGGACCAAGAGCCCCCAGAGTTCCTCTTTGGAGATGGGAGAACCTTCCAGAAGGACAACCATCTCTGCAGCACTAATCAGGCCTTTATGGTAGAGTGGCCAGACGGAAGCCACTCCTCAGTAAAAGGCACATACAGGACTCTCAGACCATGAAAAACAAGATTCTCTGGTCTGATGAAACCAAGATTGAACTCTTTGGCCTGAATGCCAAGCCTCACGTCGAGACGAAACCTCACACCATTCCTACGGTGAAGCATGGTGGTGGCAGCATCATGCTGTGGGGGTGTTTTTCAGCGACAGGATCTGGGAGGCTGGTTAGGATCAAGGGAAAGATGAAAACTGCTCAGGACCTCAGATTGGGGTGAAGGTTCACCTTCCAACAGGACATTGACCCCAAACACACAGCCAAGACAACACAGGAGTGGCTTCGGGACAAGTCTCAATGTCCTTGAGAGGCCCAGCCAGAGCCTTGAATTTAACCCAATCAAACATTTCTGGAGAGACCTGACAATAGCTGTGCAGTGACGCTCCCCATCCAACCTGACCTAGCTTGAGAGGATCTACAGAGAAGAATGGGAGAAAGTCCCCAAATACAGGTATGCCAAGCTTGTAGCGTCATACCCAAGAAGACTCGAGGCTGTAATCGCTGCCAAAGGTGCTTCAACAAAGTACAGCGTAAAGGGTCTGGATGCTTATGTAAATGGGATATTTCAGTTGTTTTTCTAACAACCTGTTTTTGCTTTATTGTTATGGGGTACTATGTGTAGATGGATGAGGGAAAAACATTGTTTTTAATCCATTTTAGAATAAGGCTATACATAACAAAATGTGAAAAAAGTCAAGGGGTCTGAATTCTTTCCGAATGCACTGTATTTAAAGACCAGATTAAATCAATAGTCTGATGGGTGACAGTATTAGTCTATCACTTGTGAATTATATACACTACCATTCAAAAGTTTGGCGTCGATTAGAAGTTTTCTTGTTTTTGAAAGAAAAGCCCATATTTATTGTCCATTAAAATAACATAAAATTGAACAGAAATATAGAGTAGACATTGTTAATGTTGTACATGACTATTGTAGCTGGAAGGGGCTGATTTTAGCTAACACAACGTGGAACACAGGAGGGATGGTTGCTGATAATGAGCCTCTGTACACCTATGTAGATATTCCAATAAAAATCTGCCTTTTCCAGCTACTAAAGTCATTTACAACATTAACAATGTCTACACTGTATTTCTGATCAATTTGATGTTATTTTAATGGACATAAAATGTGCTTTTCTTTAAAAATGAAATACATTTCTAAGTGACCCCAAACATTTCAATGGTATTGTATTATCACTTGTGAATGCCCAGTATAAGGCAAAAAAATGCATTCAATTTTTTTGCCCATTTTTTTAATCATTGCCCCACAGCTGGTGTAGCCTAGCCCATAGGCCTATATGTTTTGAAAAGGTTTGTATCACAACTTAAAGTAGCCCAATAACTTCTTAATAGGATCAGACCCTTTTTTTCAATTTTCGCCTAAAATGACATACCCAAATCTAACTGCCTGTAGCTCAGGACATGAAGCAAGGATATGCATATTCTTGATACCACTTGAAAGGAAACACTTTGAAGTTTGTGGAAATGTGAAATTAATGTTGGAGAATATAACACATTAGTTCTGGTAAAAGATAATACAATGTTTTTTCATCATTCTTTGAAATGCAACAGACGGGCCACAATGTAGTATTGCAGTTTAGGCGCAATTTAGTGTATGTTAGTGTATGCAGTGTATGTGCACAGTTTTAGACTGATCCAATGAACCATTGCATTACTGTTCAAAATGTTGTATCAAGTCTGCCCAAATGTGCCTAATTGGTTTATTGATATAGTTTCAAGTACATACAGTGAGGGAAAAAAGTATTTGATCCCCTGCTGATTTTGTACGTTTGCCCACTGACAAAGAAATTATCAGTCTATAATTTTAATGGTAGGTTTATTTGAACAGTGAGAGACAGAATAACAACAAAAATATCCAGAAAAATGCATGTCAAAAATGTTATAAATTGATTTGCATTTTAATGAGGGAAATAAGTATTTGACCCCTTCTCAATCAAAAAGATTTCTGGCTCCCAGGTGTCTTTCATACAGGTAACGAACGGAGATTAGGAGCACACTCTTAAAGGGAGTGCTCCTAATCTCAGTTTCTTACCTGTATAAAAGATACCTGTCCACAGAAGCAATCAATCAATCAGATTCCAAACTCTCCACCATGGCCAAGACCAAAGAGCTCTCCAAGGATGTCAGGGACAAGATTGTAGACCTACACAAGGCTGGAATGGGCTACAAGACCATCGCCAAGCAGCTTGGTGAGAAGGTGACAACAGTTTCTGTGATTATTCGCAAATGGAAGAAACACAAAAGAACTGTCAATCTCCCTCAGCCTGGGGCTCCATGCAAGATCTCACCTCGTGGAGTTGCAATGATCATGAGAACGGTGAGGAATCAGCCCAGAACTACACAGGAGGATCTTGTCAATGATCTCAAGGCAGCTGGGACCATAGTCATCAAGAAAACAATTGGTAACACACTATGCCGTGAAGGACTGAAATCCTGCAGCGCCCGCAAGGTCCCCCTGCTCAAGAAAGCACATATACATGCCCGTCTGAAGTTTGCCAATGAACATCTGAATGATTCAGAGGACAACTGGGTGAACGTGTTGTGGTCAGATGAGACCAAAATGGAGTTCTTTGGCATCAACCCAACTTGCCGTGTTTGGAGGAGGAGGAATGCTGCCTATGACCCCAAGAAACCATCCCCACCGTCAAACATGGAGGTGGAAACATTATGCTTTGGGGGTGTTTTTCTGCTAAAGGGACAGGACAACTTCACCGCATCAAAGGGACGATGGACGGGGCCATGTACCGTCAAATCTTGGGTGAAAACCTCCTTCCCTCAGCCAGGGTATTGAAAATGGGTCGTGGATGGGTATTCCAGCATGACAATGACCCAAAACACACGGCCAAGGCAACAAAGGAGTGGCTCAAGAAGAAGCACATTAAGGTCCTGGAGTGGCCTAGCCAGTCTCCAGACCTTAATCCCATAGAAAATCTGTGGAGGGAGCTGAAGGTTCGAGTTGCCAAACGTCAGCCTCGAAACCTTAATGACTTGAAGAAGATCTGCAAAGAGGAGTGGGACAAAATCCCTCCTGAGATGTGTGCAAACCTGGTGGCCAACTACAAGAAACGTCTGACCTCTGTGATTGCCAACAAGGGTTTTGCCACCAAGTACTAAGTCATGTTTTGCAGAGGGGTCAAATACTTATTTCCCTCATTAAAATGCAAATCAATTCATAACATTTTTGACATGCGTTTTTCTGGATTTTTTTGTTGATATTCTGTCTCTCACTGTTCAAATAAACCTACCATTAAAATTATAGACTGATCATTTCTTTGTCAGTGGGCAAACGTACAAAATCAGCAGGGGATCAAATACTTTTTTCCCTCACTGTAACTGTACTTGACATAACTGTACCGCAATTTTCTGCAAATATATCATATATGTCTATGTCCTGGGAAATGTTCTTGTTACTTAAAACGTCATGGTAATCACATTGGCGCACGTTAGCTCAACCGTCTCGTGGGGTGGGGCACCGATTCCTTAGAGGTTAAAATTAAGCCATTAATCTGCTTTACAATGGGTGTAGAGCCTAACTGGCATACATCCGCAAGTTTTGGGAAGATAATTTTCACCTTTATAATAAAAGCCTTACATGCATAATCACATTTGAGAATGGTGTTTTCCTACTAAAGGAACATTCACGCTCACAGCCTACTGCCGTGTGCGCATTGCTGCCCTTATAATGTGAAGAAATAGCGTAATAGTTTATTAACATCTCAAGCTAAACGTTCTGATTTGTTGCATCAGCCTCATTCTGTAAAATAGTTTTTTAAAATAGGAGTGCTCCTATCAATAAGGCTAGCGGGACACCTGTCAACAACATCTGGTGAAATTGGAAGGCGCGCAATTCAAATGAATAATCGAAATATTAAACATTTATGAACATACACGTCTCTTATATCGTTTAAAAGTTTACATTCTTTTTAATCTAACTGCATCGTCCGATTTATAATAGGCTTTACAGCGAAAGCATACCACTCGATTGTTTGAGGACGGCACCACACATCAACATATTATTCAACCAGCACAGGCAAAATAAAATCACAAATAGCAATTAAATAAACCACTTACTTTTAAATAACTTCCTCTGTTTGCAATCCCAAGGGTCCCAGCTACAACAGGAATGGTCGTTTTGTTAGATAAAATCCTTCTTTATATCCCAAAAAGTCTGTTTAGTTGGCGCCATCAATTTCAGTAATCCACTCTTTCAACATGCAGACAAAGGAGTCCAAAAAGCTACCGCTAAACTTTGTTCAAACAAGTCAAACATTGTTTCTATTTAATCCTCAGGTATCGTAAAATGTAAATAAACTATAATATCTAATACGGAAAGACGTATGTTCAATAGAAAAGTAAAATCAGTTAGCGCGGGTCCTCTTCCTCGCGTGTCAACAGACTGATATTGTAACGGGACTCTTTGTACAAAAACTCAAAATTCTTGCGTTTTTGAAGAAACAAGCCTGAAACAATGAACAAAGACAGTTGCCATCTAGTGGAAGCCATAGGAATTGCAATCTGGGAGCTGGAATTACATAGAACCCATAGCTTTCCATTATAAGAGCCTGGGTGCTAAAAAAAAATATTTTAATTTTCGCCTGCCATATCAATTGTGTTATAGTCTCATACATTATTTTAACATTTCTACAAACTTCAAAATGTTTTCTATCGAATGTTACCAATTATATGCATATCCTGGCTTCTGGGCCTGAGTAACAGGCAGTTTACTTTGGGAACGTCAGTCAGGCGGAGATGGAGAAAAATAGACCCTATCCCTATTCATTTGGGATCTATCACACCCCACAACTATCACATTTACATTTACATTTAAGTCATTTAGCTGACGCTCTTATCCAGAGCGACTTACAAATTGGAAAGTTCATACATATTCATCCTGGTCCCCCCGTGGGGAATGAACCCACAACCCTGGCGTTGCAAGCGCCATGCTCTACCAACTGAGCCACACTATCCCCAACCTATGTTCGGAATATGAATTTTTTAGACAGAATAGGTCCATTTTTGTACTATGGGGGATAATGGATTGACTTAGGCTAGTGCTTTTGCTGTTTGTTAGGCCTACTCATCTTGTTGGCTGACAAAAAGTAAATGTGGACAGTTCTTCCAATATCTTCAATATGCAAATATTTCACCTGTATTTAACCAGGTAGGCAAGTTGAGAACAAGTTCTCATTTACAATTGCGACCTGGCCAAGATAATGCAAAGCAGTTCGACACATACAACAACACAGAGTTACACATGGAGTAAAACAAACATACAGTCAATAATACAGTAGAAAAATAAGTCTATATACAGGCAAAAAAAAGGCCATGGTGGCGAAGTAAATACAATATAGCAAGTAAAACACTGGAATGGTAGATTTGCAGTGGAAGAATGTGCAAAGTAGTAATAGAAATAATGGGGTGCAAAGGAGCAAAATAAATAAATACAGTAGGGGAAGAGGTAGTTGTTTGAGCTAAATTATAGATGGGCTATGTACAGGTGCTAAAAGCGTAATAGTCTCCCGCTAGTGAGGGAGATAAGTGTTTCCAGTTTCAGAGATTTTTGGAATTGGGTAAGGATGCGTGCAGTTGCGTCCCTGATATGTGACCCGATACAGGAAACTTGGCGTATGTCGCAAGTCATGACTTCACAGGACAGCTGTTTGAATGAAAAACATAATTTCTTAATCAAATTGCGGTTTTTGGCAGAAATAATTGGCCCAGCGTCGCATAATTGGCCCAGCGTCGTCCGGGTTAGGGAGGTTTTGGCCGGCAGGGATATACTTGTCTCATCGCGCACTAGCGACTCCTGTGGCGGGCCGAGCGCAGTGCGCGCTGACCATGTTGCTAGGCATACGGTGTTTCCTCCGACACATTGGTGCGGGTGGCTTCCGGGTTGGATGCGCGCTGTGTTAAGAAGCCGTGTGGATCGGTTGGGTTGTGTTTCGGAGGACGCATGGCTCTCGACCTTCACCTCTCCCGAGTCCGTACGGGAGTTGTAGTGATGAGACAAGACAGTAACTACTAACAATTGGATACCACGAAATTGGGGAGAAAAAGGTTGTATAAAAAAAATAAAAAATAAGAAATGCTGTCTCGAAAATATGAGCTTTCATGTGCCTTAATATCAAACATGTATGCCATCTGTATATACGAATACAATTGTAAAATGACGAGACTAGTTGGTTTAGCTACAGAAAAAGTAGCAACCTTCCCGCTAGCCATGATTGGCTGAGATAATGAGTGGGCTGGATATGCCGAGAGATGAGTTTGGATTGGTCTACCATATAGCGCGCGTCTGTCTATTGGAGCTGGTCAGTATGTTCAGGTAATCATGTCGAATGCTGCTATTTAAAAAAAGTTATCGCGTAGTAAAACTGCATAAACCTAATGTCAAGGTAAAGTGTACGGTTAGCTAGCTAACGTTAGCTGGCTGGCTGGCTCGCTAGCTAACGTTATGTGTATGCTTTCCACTTTCTGGAGGACCGAGTTTTTGCAATCAGTGGAATTCGAGTATGACAGCTAAGGAGATTGAGGAAACACTAGTCTGGATTTCATCATTATACTAAGGGCAACCATGCATGGCATTAGACAGGAGACGTGTCCAACCATGATGTATACTGGTAAGATTTTCAGATATTACACGTTTCAAATTTTATCAGAAAGTGGTTTAATTTCAATTGTAATGTTAGCTAGCTAGTTAGCTGGCTGGGTCACTAGCTAACGTTACGTGTATGATCTTATTCTTCATATTGCAGACACATTTGCTTGACTAGTTATAGCCATAGAACCTGGTTGGTTAGCTACCTGCAGATTCATGCAGGGTAGTAACGTCATGAGTTGTGATTATGGTCCATTGTTTAGCTTAGCTAGCTAGCTACATTCCTTAACTTCTCTGATCTACGGATACCGAATACGGGTTCACTTTCCTAAACAACCGCTGAATTGCAGGGCGCCAAATTCAAAAATATTCCTAAAAATATTTATAATCATGCAATCACAAGTGAAATATACCAAAACACAGCTTAGCTTGTTGTTTATCCACCTATTGTGTCAGATTTTGAAAATATATTTTACAGCGAAAGAAATCCAAGCATTTGTGAGTGTAGCTTTCAATGCTACATCAGCTAACCCCAAATTAGCATGGTCACGAAAGTGTGAAAAGCAATAAAATTAATCGCTTACTTTAGATAATCTTCAGACATTTCTACTCACGAGACTCCCAGTTACACAACAAATGTTCTTTTTGTTCGATAAATATTACTTTTATCACAAAACACCGCCATTTGGTTTAAGCAATATTTTGAGAAAACAAAAGCCGTGTTCCGTTCGACAAATCCCCAAAAGTATCCGAAATGGTCGTAGAAACATTCCAAATGTTTTTTATATTCAAACCTCAGGGTTCTTTAACAAACATAATCGATAATATTTCAACCGGATCATAACCTATTCATCAAGAGACAAAAGGAAAATATTCAGAGTACACCTGACTACTTCTGAAAAATCTCGTTCATTTTTCAAAATAAAAGCCTGAAACTATGTCTAAAGCCTGGTCACAGCCTGAGGAAGCCATTGGAAAAATAATATGGTTGATACCCCTTTAAATGGAGGTTAGAGGGGAAAGGAAACAAAGAGGATTTTTTTTAAATATCACTTCTGGGTTAATTTTTCTCAGGATTTCGCTTGCAGAATAAATATTATTTTTCTCACAGACAATATTTTGACAGTTTTGGAATTTTTGGAGTGTTTTCTATCCTAATCTGTAAATTATTTGCATATTCTACGATCTGGGCCAGAGAAAATTTCCGTTTACGTTGGGTATGTTATTTGAAAAAGAAAAAAAAAATCTGACCCCTAGCGCTAAGAGGTGGGTGGAGATAAGGTTTAAGAGGATGTGAACAATGCTGAATGGGTGTTGACAAAGAAGGCCTATTCAATAGTAGTACCAAAACATTGAAAGACGGTTTTCTCAAAAGTGAGTTTAAAAGTTGATCAACTGTCAAAGCAGAATTAGTTTCCCATTGTTTCCTCAAATGTTGTGTATGATATACCATTTTCTAGCACTGAGTCTCTACTTTTATCCAATGTAAAAAACAGAATTTCAAATGTTGCTACATGAGACCGAATCCAGGTGGTGAGTCACATATATCTGTCTTCACTTGTAGCCTGTGAGAATGACCTGATCACGTGACGGAGAGCCATGTGAGTGAGAGGTGCTTCGGAGCACACAGCATGCAGGGAGAAGGGAATTCTAATTATTATATTCAGCCCAAGGGCACTAGGGCCACTGGCCACAAAAGGCATGGATCGTTTATGGGGCATTACGGTCATACAAAGGGGATGCCGCCTGGAAATTTGAGGCATTATCAAGTGCTTGTCAAATTGAATGAGAGAATGATGAAGTGTGTACAGCCTGTACAAAATATTACACATTTCTAATTTTCACAGAAAGTGGTTTCATTTCAAGTGTAATGTTAGCTAGATAACGTTAGCTGGCTGGTTCGCTAGTTAAGATTATGTGTATGATCCTATTCTTCGTATCTCAGACACATTTGCTTGACTAGTTATAGCCATAGAACCTGATGGTTAGCTACCTGCAGATTCATGCAGGGCTGTAAAGTCATGAGTTGTGATTTTGTCCATTGTTTAGCTAGCTAGCTACATGTCTTAACAGAAGACTCCACTCTAATTTTGACAAAGTATTTTCATTTCAAGTTAAAGTGTACTGTTATCTAGCTAACGTTAGCTGGCTGGATCACTAACTAAAGTTACGTCATGCGTTGTGATTCATTGTTAACCTAGCTAGCTATCTAGTTACATTTCTTAACAAAAGACTCTCATTTTAGTGTGCCAGAGCGCAGAATAACGGATGAATCTTTGAACACTCAACACCCATTGAATATGTACGGTGTCAGAGTGTGCTATTCTGTTCTTCTGAAATAGACTACATTTTCTTCATATCATGTTTCTTTGGACCTGTCTAAAATAAATAATGGATTTATTGTGACGGTGTAGGCTATATTATATGAATTTATTATACTTTTTTAAATGATTTTACTTTTATCTTAGTGTATATTGTTGTGTATTGTTAGATACACTACATGACCAAAAGTATATGGACACCTGCTCGTCGAACGTCTCATTCCAAAATCATGGCCATTAATATGGAGTTGGTCCCCCTTTTGCTACCCTAACAGCCTCCACTCTTCTGGGAAGGCTTTCCACTAGATGTTGGAACATTGCTGCTGGGACTTGCTGCTATTCAGCCACAAGAGCATTAGTGGGGTAAGGCACGGATTTTGGGCGATTAGGCCTGGCTCGCAGTTGGGATTCCAATTCATCCCAAAGGTGTTGGATGGACTTGAGGTCAAGGCTCTGTGCAGGACAGTCAAGTTCTTCCACACCATCTCAACAAAATACTTCTGTATGGACCTCGTTTTGTGTACTGGGGCATTGTCATGCTGAAACAGGAAAGGGCCTTCCCCTGACATTTTAGCTTTTCAATTTTAATTCATTTGTAAAAAAAATAAAAAAATGGGGGAAAAACATAATTCCACTTTGACATTAGGGGGTATTGTGTCTAGGCCAGTGACCATTTAAAAAAAATTTAAAAATAAAATCCATTTTAAATTAAGGCTGTCACACAACAAAATGTGGAAAAAGTAAAGGGGTGGGAATACTTCCTGAAAGCACTGTACATGTAGCTTACTTGGAAACCAGGTCCCCATAATTTCCCACTCTCCCTTGCCAAATAGCTTGAAGCCACAGGGCTCTTCTCGCAGGATCTATTTCTGTAAATGGGAGCAATTTTGACCTGGTTACATGTACCTTGAACAACACAGTAGCTTTCAAAGGGTACACTGTATTATGTGGTTATGTTGTAGTACTACACTCTACCAGCAGAGGGAGGCATTGACTGAACAGATTAAGTTGTACACAGTCTATATTGGAATCCCAAATGTGGTCCTGAGGGAATATGTGACATTCTTTTATCACGTTGTCATCATGGCTGACCAAGGGTTTGTTGATGAGAACCATTATAATGAACATTTGCTTTAGACATGTCATTTAAGCATGGCTTCCCCATAAAATAGGTTTTAATGTCAATCAGCAGTTATACCTAAGATTATCTATTATATTGACAAGATGATAGAGTGACCGCCCTAACAATGGAAATACATGTCTTCAAAGCAGGCAGGAGGAGACGAGATCATGTGGCAACATTCTAGCCAAGGAGGGCAGATACGCATGGGAAAAACAGGCATAAAGTATTTTTTTCAAAGTTGCCGAAAAGCCACGTGCGTCCACTTATATCAGTGCATTTGAAACAACCTAACCATTACAAAACGTGTATTCCATCAAATAAGCCTCACATAGGAAATTAGCGATACCATTTTTTAATGACCAAATTCGACACTCTCAATCGCCTCCATACAAAAAATTCCTCACTTTGTGGTCTATTTTTGTGGACAGATTTTGGGATGAGTAAACACTTGTTTTGCCTCTTCCTTTCTGTTAATACGTCAACTGGTTCATATTTGACTGGTTAATAGAACAAGGAAAATGCAACATGTTTTTGACAGTTTGACTTTGAAGAAGTCAGCAAGAACAACCACAAAAGAGAGGTTTCCTGTGCAAATGTTGCAACCTTATCTTTGCCGCCTGTGCCTTCACCAAACTCTATCAAAACTGTTGTCATGCCTGCAGCACGGAGGCCAAAAAGATAAATATGAAGACATGCCAAATTCATACTCCATACCGAGTTTCCTACTTTCATTCCAATAGATGTTAAAGGCAGAAAATCAATGATTTGTTTTACTGTGGGTGTTTTTAAAGTTTATAATAAGGTGCTCACTGGATAAAGGGATTAAAACAACGGGATACAACATTTGTTTACTGTACTCAACATACTGTTGCTGATTCAGAAAAGGAATGCACTCTTGCCAGAATGATAAGTTAGGCTCTTAACTCAGTCAACACTGATAAAACAACCACACTGCAGGCTAACTCAGAATGTTTACAACGTATTTTAAAGACAGGTGTGGTTTCTCATCAATATGCAATTGTGTGTGACAGGAGCTGCTTGCAGGGCGTGTTAGTTTTATATGAGCAGTCATCTCAGTTCAATTCTAATGTATGTATTCTGGTCTACAAATGATAATCGCAAACAGTTTTATTATACGTACAAGCAGCTGCAACAGATTTCAACAGATACTGCACAAGAGGATATCCTCCACGAACACAGTCCTTCATAACTTCCTATCCACAGGTTCTGCAGATCACTGATCACTTCAAAATCACATTTTATTTGTCACATACACATGGTTAGCAGATGTTAATGCGAGTGTAGCGAAATGCTTGTGCTTCTAGTTCCGACAATGCAGTAATAACCAACGAGTAATCTAACCTAACAATTCCACAACTACTACCTTATACACACAAGTGTAAAGGGATAAAGAATATGTACATAAAGATATATGAATGAGTGATGGTACAGAACGGCATAGGCAAGATGCAGTAGATGGTATAGAGTACTGTATATACATATGAGATGAGTAATGTAGGGTATATAAACATAAAGTGGCATAGTTTAAAGTGGCTAGGGATACATGTATTACATAAAGATGGCAAGATGCAGTAGATGATATAGAGTACAGTATATACATATAGATATGAGATGAGTAATGTAGGGTATGTAAACATTATATTAAGTGGCATTGTTTAAAGTGGCTGGTGATACATTTTTACATACATTTCCATCAATTCCCATTATTAAAGTGGCTGGAGTTGAGTCAGTATGTTGGCAGCGGCCACTAAATGTTAGTGGTGGCTGTTTAACAGTCTGATGGCCTTGAGATAGAAGCTGTTTTTCAGTCTCTCGGTCCAGCTTTGCACCTGTACTGACCTCGCCTTCTGGATGATAGCAGGGTGAACAGGCAGTGGCTCGGGTGGTTGTTGTACTTGATGATCTTTATGGCCTTCCTGTGACATCGGGTGGTGTAGGTGTCCTGGAGGGCAGGTAGTTTGCCGGTAACTTTATCGCTAAAGGTCGAGGTGATCAGCAGTGACTGAGCAGCATTTAGTTCTCTTCCTGTCAGGCCTAGAAGAGATTGCTATGGCCACCAAATATGAAAATAGATACATTTTGATCAATTAACGTTCAAATCAGTTTGACCAACTCCTTATTAAAGCCCTACAATTGTCTTGTAATTGATATTTTCTAACTGATCCTTCCTTCAGACTCAGCCAACGTGGTCTATGAATAGCCAATTGTCTCTTGCCTGGTGTGTGTGTGTGTGTGTGTGTGAGTGTGTGTACGTGTGAGTGCTTGGGTGTGATTGCTGGGTGTCTGTCAGCGCGGGGAGTGACCTGTGCGTCTTAGCACCAGTGAGTCAGACACTCAAGGCCAGGGCAAGAGGAAGTTACCCACTTCCCCTGCAACAAAGACACTACCCCCCACTCTCCCCAAGGACAATTAAAGTTCGTTTGTCTGTGTGTGGAAAAGAGAAATTGACAAAAAGAGAAAATAGTATTGACAACATTTGGATTTGTAATTGTGAGATTATTGTTCTTTCATACTGTAAACTCCATTCTCATACACATGTCTTTATATGTGTAAATGAATGAACAAATAAACAAATTAATGAACAGTGTTCAAGATTTACGGTCAGGGATGATCCTATTGGATTTGACCACACCTGACCTTTCTGCCAAATAATATATGCAACAGTCTTTGCTATTGGCATGCATGTTGAGAATGTCCAGACCTGGTTTCTAAAAGTATTTGTTTTCCTCCAAATACCTTGAGCGTTTAACTGAGCCTGCCTGAGGTGCAGAGTGCAGAATTTGTATTATTTTTTAAATTAACCTTTATTTAACTAGGCAAGTCAGTTAAGAACAAATTATTTTTTACAATGACGGCGTACCGAAAGGCAAAAGGCCTCCTACGGGGACTGGATAAAAAATAATAGTAATACTATAGGACAAAACGCACATCACGACAAGAGAGACAACACAACACTACATAAAGAGAGACCTAAGACAACAACATAGCATGGCAGCAACACATAACACAGCATGGTAGCAACAGAACATGACAACAACATGGTAGCAACACAACATGGTAGCAGCACAAAACATGGTACAAACATTATTGGGCACAGACAACAGCACAAAGGGCAAGAAGGTAGAAACAACAATACATCACACAAAGCAGCCACAACTGTCAGTAAGAGTGTCCATGATTGAGTCTTTGAATGTAGAGATTGAGATAAAACTGTCCAGTTTGAGTGTTTGTTGCAGCTCGTTCCAGTCGCTAGCTGCAGCGAACTGAAAAGACGAGCAAACCAGGGATGTGTGTGGTTTGGGGACATTTAAAAGAATGTGACTGTCAGAACGGGTGTTCTCAGATAGGGGGGAGTGAGGGCTAAGAAGGTTTTATAAATAAGCATTAACCAGGGAGAAACTTTGTTGCGGGGCAGGGGGAAAAGAGGGAGGAGCACCGGAGCCTGTCGCATTATATGGGGTGGGAGATGAGGAAATGTTGGACGGGCAAGGAGGCATGGCTGAGTCATATAGGAATCCTGACTTAATGAAGTGGTGATTAAAGAGCTCAGCCATGTGCTTCTTGTCAGTAACAACCACATCATCAACATTAGGGGACATGGGCAGCTGTGAAGAGGAGGGTTTATTCTCCAGGTCTTTAACCATTTTCCAGAACTTCTTGAGATTAGACCCACAGAGAGAGAACTGCTCCTTAAAGTAATTAACTTTGGCCTTCCGGATAGCCTGAGTGCACTTATTTCTCATTTGCCTGAACGAGGGCCTGTCAGCCCGAGTATGCGTGTGCCGAGCCTTTCGCCAAATGCACTTCTTGAGGTGGAGTAACTCTGCAAGATCACGGTCGAACCAGGGTCTGAACCTGTTTTGAATTCTCATTTTCTTAATGGGGGCATGTTGGTTAACAATAACACTGAAAATGTCAAAAAAAGAAGGTCCAAGCGTCTTCAACAGAGGTGGTCAAGCTGATTTAATCCCCATTTACAGAGGCCAGGTCATGAAGGAACGTTTGCTCATTTAAGTTTTTAAGCAAGCGTCTATGACAAAGTATTTGAAGTATTTGAAAGAGTATATAAAGTATATGAAGTATTTCAAAGAAAAATCAAATGCAGATCTTAGTATTTGAAAAGGAGACAAATACTATTTGAACCCAAGCCTGATGTTTATATTGTTTTCCGATAACAGTGATGACACTACATTCATTGTTGCATGATGATGACTGATGATGTAACAGGAAATATGTCGGTAGGTGTTTTGCACGACAAATTATTATCGCTTAGTGATCCACACAGCACCCATGTGCCAGAGCATTAGTGGTTATGAATGCTATAGATAATGACGGGGGAAATGAAAACACTGATCTTAAGAGTTTTTTTTGTATGTTGAAGACAATGTTCACAAGTGGTTTAATGGTGTGATATCGGCATGAGTGATTCAAAGGTGCGAAAACCTTTGAAGAGATCCTGCTATGGAAAACACCAGTCACACTTTTATGTTGATAAACTTTTAGAATTGAATGATCACAATAGATCGCATACTGTAGATATCACTATGTCGTTGGTCTTAAAGAGTTCGTATATTTGGTCTTGATATTTTCCTTTTGTATTTTATATGCTTTTATTGATAGGATAGAGGACAAGAAAGACAGGAGGAGAGTGTGTCAAACAGGCCATGGGCGGGCACAACTCTACACGGACGCTGCACTAGCATTTACATTCGACCACCCAGGCCACATTGTCTTGCTATTCTATAACATTAAGCTACTCGACTTGGTGAAAATTGACCTGATAAGCTGTGTATTTGACTTGAAGACATGAATGACATAAGCACGATGCGATTCAGTGGGCATATAGTGGAAAGTACCGAGAATGGGCATCCCCTTGAGAGCCACAGATGACTTCAGCGAAAGTTGAAGAGCAAAACAATCTTACCATTTTTCCCTTCAAAAGAAACGTTGATATTTGAAGTGTGAGTGGAGCCTTTACAAGTGGCTTCTTCTCTGGTCGTCACTCACAGATCAAAACATCAGGTGGCGGAGAAAAACTGAAATAGGGCAAAGTGGAACCGCGTCAGCTCTAGACTCTTTGGTGAGGCCAGATGGTACCCACGAATGCAGAATGTTCTGAAGATATCAGATATTAGGTCTATTTGACAAAAAGTGTATAGCTGATATTAATTGTACTGCATTAGAAAGGTGACAGCTAGAGTGGTGTTTGTTAGACAATGAGTTTGTTAGACCGAAAATCAGCCTTCTCACAAAATCGTCTGTACCATCTGAACGATAAGATGAGACTCTCACAAACACGATGGTGTTCTCTGTTTTGCTCTACGACCCCCACAAGTGTCTTGGGAGTCGTCTGAATTCGGTAAAGCCGATCAGCCAACTTCTGTCTGTAGCATCCAAACAATTTCCTACTAATACCATGACTGTTAATTGCTCACTTGAATATATGCAGTTTAAGGAACAAAATTCATGAAATATGCTGTCTAGTGCAATCAAATAATATTCATGTATTGGCAATATCAGAGACTCACTTGGACTCTTCTGTTGAGGATGCTGAGATCTCTATACATGGATATCATTTGTTCAGGAGGGACAGACATAGATATGGGGGTGGAGTTGCAGTTTACATCCAGAATCATATTCCAGCAAAACAACGTCAGGACTTAATGTTGAATGGATTAGAGGTGCTATGGGTACAGGTGCATTTACCACATTTGAAACCTATGCTGGTTGGTTGCTGCTATAGGCCACCTAGTGTTGATGTGAAATATCTTGATGTCATTTGTGAAATGTTGGATAAGGTATCTGATGAAAATATGGAAATATAATTTTGGGGAGATATGAATATCGATTTTTTGAGTACGAACTGTCCAAAGAGAAAGAAAGTTATTTCTGTTGCCAATGTATGTAACCTAACTCAAGTTATGACATCACCAACCAGAACGTTCACTAATAGGTCTGGTATTACATCATCAACTTGTATCGATCACATTTTTACTAACATGGCTGAACATTGTTCTAAAGCTGTATCAGTGGCACTAGGTTACAGTGAAAATAACTTGGTTGCACTCACTAGGAAAACTAAAATACCAAAGGCTGGCCCTAAAATAATCTACCGCAGGTCCTACAGAGGGTTCAATCAGGATTCATTTGTGGATGAGATTAAGAATGTGCAATGGTTAGAAGTGTGTAGTAAGGATGATCCTGAAATGTCACTAAGTTTGTTTATGAAATAATTTATGAGTATGGCTGACTAGCACGCCCCTTTAAGAAAATGCACTATGAGGTCAAATGGTGCCCCATGGATTGATGATGAGCTGAGAAATGAATGATTCAATGTTATGATGCCAAAAAAGTAGCAGATAAATCTGGTACTTTGTTTGATAAGCAAAGTTATTGTAAATGAAGACATCTTGTGACCAAGCTAAACAAAGGAAAGCAGAGGTGATTCTATCAGCACAAAATTGATGAAGTAAAGGGTGATGGAAAAGCTGTGGAGAACGTTGAACACTATTATGAGTAGGAATTCAAATATGTCTGCCTCTTTTGTAGAATCAGAGGGTATATCTATTACAAAACCACATGACATCACAAACTACTTTAATTAATATTTTACAGGCAAAGTGGACAAGTTGAGGAATGCTATGATTCCAACTGATGGCTCCATGTCATATAACCTTATAAAAGATTGTATCATGAAGGAGAGGCAATACAGGTTTAAATGTCATCAAGTAGAAAGGGAAGAGGTAGAAAGGATGATGTTGTCTCTTTCAAATGACAAGTCGCCTGGTACAGATAATCTTGACGCCAAATTGCTTAGAGTTACAGCTAACCAAATATCTACTCCAATCTCTAATATTTTGAATAAGTGTGTAACGGCTGTCGTCGGTGGAAGAAGGTGAGGACCAAGGTGCATAGTGGTAAGTGTTCATGATGTTTAATAATCATCAAAACAGAATACTGAATAACAAAATAACAAAGAAACAACCGAAAACAGTTCTGTCTGGTGCAGACACACAAAGACTGAAAATAACCACCCACAAAACCCAACAGAAAACAGGCTACCTAAATATGGTTCCCAATCAGGGACAACGATTGACAGCTGCCTCTGATTGAGAACCATATCAGGCCAAACACAGAAATAAAAAAACATAGAAAAACGAACGTAGACAACCCACCCAACTCACGCCCTGACCATACTAAAACAGAAGACAAAACAAAGGAACTAAGGTCAGAACGTGACAAAGTGCTTGATGGGGTGTGCCCAGAAGTCTGGAAAGAGTCAAAGGTTATTCCACTACGTAAGGATAAAAAATCTGGGTTCAATGGTCCTAATAGTCATCCTATAAACTTGCTGCCTGTGTTAAGTAAATTATTGGAAAGAATTATTTCTGTACAAATCAAGGATTATATCTCATGTAATGGTCTGATAAAGGGTTTCTAGCATGCATACAAAGAAGGTCATTCTACGAGTACAGCCTTAGCACAAATGACAGATGATTGGTTAAAGAGTATGGATGACAGGAAGTTAGTTGGTGCAGTGTTGCTGGATTTCAGTGCTGCTTTTGATGTAATTGATCATGAACTGTTACTAGGAAAAATGAAACATTATTGTTTTAAGGGTGCATTCTTTAATGGTAGCTTTTCAAATAGTAAAGATATACACTGTGGTGTTCCTCAAGGAAGCTGCTTAGGCCCACTGCTCTACTCTATCTTTACTAATGATTTACCTTCAGTAATGAACAAAGCAAGGGTGGTTATGTATGCTGATGACTCTACAATGTATAGTGCAGCATTAGCATGTAATGAGCTAACAGATGTACTGAGCAGTGAACTAAGAATGGGGTCTGAGTGGGTTGACGTGAACAAATTGGTGTTGAACATTTCTAAAACTAAATGTATTGTATTTGGTTCAAGATATATGCTTGCTGATGATCCCCAATTGAATATGTCGATGAACAGAATACATGTAGAGCAAGGGGGGAAAAAAACTACAAGGCGTCATGTTGGACTTTATCATGGTCAGAACACATAGATACTATTGTTATTAAGATGGGTAAGGGAATTGCTGTTACAAAAAAATGTTCAGAGTATGTAACATCTAGCACTCTGAATTAGGTGATTCAATCCCTGGTCCTATCACACTTAGAGTACTGCCCAGTTATATGGTCATCTGCAGCAAAGAAAGATATAAAAAAGCTCCAAATGGCTCAAAACAGGGCTGCCAGATTATCTCTTCATTGCTCTAACCGAATGAATATTATTAAAATGCATCAGAATCTCTCATGGCTTCACGTTAAAAACAAATTACTATCTTGTCTTCTGATTTTCTTTAGGAATGTTATATTTAAAAAAATATATATATATATTTTTCAGTCCAATTAGTACATACTAGCAACACGCATAACCACCAAACCAGACAGGCAAATTCAGGGCAGCTAAAACAACTCAAGACAAGGACAAATCACCTTAAATCTACAGTTTTATATAGAGCTATAGTTGAATGGAACTTTTTACCAGTCCATATTTCTCAGGCAAAAAGTAAATCCACCTTCAAATAAAAAATAAAAGAACATCTAATGTGATAGACCATATGACTGGACAGCAAATAGAAAGTAGCAACTGAATGTTAAATGTGTTTCCTGTCAGGTATTTTAATTATCTGTATTGTCTACTTGTTGAATGTTTGTGAAGTCTTGATCATGGTTGTTTCTAATGTCTTGTTAATTGGTGTTGGACCGCAGGAAGATTAGCTAGCGTTATGCCGTTAGCTAATGGGGATCCTAATAAAAATGACAAAATTACCCCTCTGTGGAAAGGTGAGACTCTCACAAGTGTTGATTTGCTCTAGGCCTCACGAAACTTATCTGAAGGTCACTCAGTACCAGTTGAAAAAATTTATGGAAGTAAATATGGAGACTGTTTAGTACAAAAAAAATATGCGTTTAATACATGTAAAAAATTTAAATGTTTCCTGATCTCAAGGGGTCAAACAGCAAAATTATCCTTGATATGACCTTCTTAAAACAATTCCATTTACAGTTGAAGTCGAAAGTTAACATACACCTTAGCCAAATACATTTAAACAAAGTTTTTCACAATTCCTGACATTTAATCCCTGTAAAAATTCCCTGTCTCAGGTCAGTTAGGATCACCACTTTATTTTAAGAATGTGAAATGTCAGAATAATAGTAGAGAGAAGGATTTATTTCAGCTTTTATTTCTTTCATCACATTCCCAGTGGGTCAGAAGTTTACATACACTCAATTAGTATTTGGTAGCGTTGCCTTTAAATTGTTTAACATGGGTCAAAAGTTTTGGGTAGCCTTCCACAAGCTTCCCACAATAAATTGGATGAATTTTGGCCTGTTCCTCCTGACAGAGGTGTAACTGAGTCAGGTTTGTAGGCCTCCTTGCTCGCACACGCCTTTTCAGTTCCGCCCACACATTTTCTATGGGATTGAGGTCAGGGCTTTGTGATGGCCACTCCAATACCTTGACTTTGTTGTCCTTTAGCCATTTTGCCACAACTTTGGAAGTACGCTTGGGGTCATTGTCCATTTGGAAGACCAAGCTTTAACTTCCTGACTGATGTCTTGAGATGTTGCTTCAATATATCCACATAATTTTCCTCCTCGTGATGCTATCTATTTTGTGAAGTACACCAGTCCCTCCTGCAGCAAAGCACCCCCACAACACGATGCTGCCACCCCTGTGCTTCACGGTTGGGATGGCATTCTTCGGCTTACAAGCCTCCCCCTTTTTTCTCCAAACATAACAATCGTCATTATGGCCAAACAGTTCTATTTTTGTTTCATCAGACCAGACATTTCTCCAAAAAGTATGATCTTCATCCCCATGTGCAGTTGCAAACCGTAGTCTGGCTTTTTGATGGCGGTTTTGGAGCAGTGGCTTCTTCCTTGCTGAGCGGCCTTTCAGGTTATGTCGATATAGGACTCGCTTTACTGTGGATATAGACACTTGTGTACCTGTTTCCTCCAGCATCTTCACAAGGTCCTTTGCTGTTGTTCTGGGAATGAGTTGCACTTTTCGCACCAAAGTACGTTCATCTCTAGGAGACAGACTGCGTCTCCTTCCTGAGCGGTTCTACCGCTGCGTGGTCCCATGGTGTTTATACTTGCGTACTATTGTGTGTACAGATGAACGTGGTACCTTCAGGCATTTGGAAATTGCTCCCAAGGATGAACCAGACTTGTGGAGGTCTGGAATTCTTTTCCTGAGGTCTTGGCTGATTCTTTTGATTGTCCCATGTTGTCAAGCAAAGAGGCACTGAGTTTGAAGGTAGGCCTTGAAATACATCCACAGTTACACCTCCAATTGACTCAAATGATGTCAATTAACCTATCAGAAGGTTCTAAAGCCATGACATAATTTTCTGGAATTTTCCAAGCTGTTTAAAGGAACAGTCAAATTAGTGTATGTAAACTTCTGACCCACTGGAATTGTGATACAGTGAATTAGAAGTAAACAATTGTTGGAAAAATTACTTGTGTCATGCACAAAGTAGATATCCTAACCGACTTGCCAAAACTATAGTTTGTTAACAAGAAATTTGTGGAGTGGTTGAAAAACTAGTTTTAATGACTCCAACCTAAGTATGTAAACTTCCGACATCAACTGTAGCTTAGTTTTTTTAGGGGACTATCTGTTGTTCCATGTAGTGAATGCATTTTTAGCAGTGAGGCCAAATAAACATTTTCATTAAATCATTTTTTGATATACAGTGCATTTGGATAGTATTCAGCCCCTTCCCTTTTTCCACATTTTGTTACATTTTAATAATAATTATAATGTACCCCTCTCAAACTCATTGACAGAGCTACCCGTAGAAAATGACATTTTTTTTCCACATTCAGAGGCTAAACTTTCAAATGACATTGTTGTCTACAGCAGAACATGCATATAGAGCATTCGGAAAGTATTCACACCGCTTGACTTTTTCCACATTTTGCTTTGTTACAGCATTATTCTAAAATTGATTAAATGTTTTTTTCCCCCTCAGCAATCTACACACAATACCCCATAATGACAAAACAAAACAGAATTTTAGAGATTTTTGCATATTTATTAAAAACTGCTAAAAGTATTCAGACTATTTACTCAGTACTTTGTTGAATCCCCTTTGGCAGCGATTACAGCCTGAAGTCTTCTTGGGTTTGACACTACACGCTTGGCACACCTGTATTTAGCAAGTTTCTCCCATTCTTCTCTGCAGATCCTTTCAATCTCGGTCAGGTTGGATGGGGAGAGTCTCTGCACAGTTATTTTCAGGTCTATCCAGAGATGTTCGATCTCTGGCTGGGCCACTCAAGGACATTCCTGCGTTGTCTTGGCTGTGAGCTTAGGGTTGTTGTGCTATTAGAAAGTGAACCTTCACCCCAGTCTGAGGTCCTGAGTGCTCTGAAGCAGTTTTTCATTAAAGATCTCTCTGTACTTTGCTCCGTTCATCTTTCCCTCGAAACATCCCCACAGCATGATGCTGCCACCACCATGCATCACCATAGGGATGGTGCCAGTTTCCTCCAGAAGTGAGGCTTGGCATTCAGGCAAAATAGTTCAATCTTGTTTCATCAGATCAGAGAATCTTGTTTCTCATGGACTGAGAGTCCTTTAGGTGCCTTTTGGCTATCTCCAAGCAGGTTGTCATGTGCCTTTTACTGAGGAGTGGCTTTCTTCTGGCCACTCTACCATAAAGGCCTGATTGGTGGAATGCTGCAGAGGTGCTTGTCCTTCTGGAAAGTTTTCCCATCTCCACAGAATAACTCTGGAGCTCTGTCAGAGTGACCACCGGGTTCTTGGACACCTCCCTGACCAAGGCCCTTCTCCCTCGATTGCTCAGTTGGCCGGGCTGCCAGCTCTAGGAAGAGTCTTGGTTGTTCCCAACGTCTTCCATTAAAGAATGATGGAGACCACTGTGTTCTTGGGGACCTTCAATGCTGCAGAAATGTTTTGGTACCCCTCTCCAGATCTGTGCCTCGACATAATTCTGTGTCGGAGCTCTACGGACAATTCCTTTAACCTCATGGCTTGGTTTTTGCTCTGACATGCACTTTCAACTGTGGATCCTTATATATACAGGTGCGTTCCTTTCCAAATCATGTCCATTCAATTTATTTAACCACAGGTGGACTCCAATAAAATTGTAGAAACATCTCAATGATGATCAATGGAAACAGGATGCACCTGAGCTCAATTTCGAGTCTCATAGTGAAAGGTCTGAATAATTAAGTAAATCATTTATTTCTGTTTTTATTTTTAATACGTTTGCAAAACTTTCATGGGGTACTTATGGGGTATATTTTGTGTAGATTGATGCACGAGTCCTACCACCAAACATTATTACTATGCATTATAACTATTTGAAATTGCATAAAACAACATGGCTGTCAATGGCAGCCTAAAGTGGTTGGTTTTCAAAATGGTACAGCTCTTTAACAGTTTAAGCTACTGCTACTAGACCAACTGTAAAAAAGTCTTACAGATTTTCTGAATGTTGCGTCGGGCCGAACACAGCCTTTTACCTGTTTATTTGTTTATTTGGATCCCCATTAGCTTTTGCAGAAGCAGCAGCTACTCTTCCCAAGGTTCACAAAAAACACAAAACATGACAAGTAAGAAAACACTGATAAACTGATAGACTTGGACAGTCACACAAATAAAAAATGCAACCAAATACAATGAATACAACAAAAAAATACACCACCCGCAAACTGCCAGTTGGGGAACACTGATACACTGTCAAGTTAGTTCAGACAGTATGACCGGGAGAGGTTGGTGAGGCCAAATGTAAAATTCAAGCCATTATGATAGACGTGGCAGAAGAGGTGGGACAGCGAGCCTAACATGCTGACCACACCGCTTGCGTTGCAAAATACATTTACACATACATGTTATTCAATCATTGCACCCAGGCGCTAAAATAGCGTAGCCAGGCGCTAAAATAGAACTTGATTCTATTTGTGACACTTGATGCGCTGCAAGTGCCGCCTCTCCCATCTCCTCATTGGTTTTTAGGAGCATATACCCATGTGCCATCTCCTTATTGTTTTTTAGGAGTATATACCCATGTTGGTGATTGAAAGATGAACTGAGGTCCACACTCCAGTCCAGTTGGTAGCGGTAATCCACCTTTAAAGTTGGTTGCCAACCACCATATAAAAGTCCAAAGAAGAAGAAGCTTGAAGGAGGAAAGATTACTCGAAACGATTTACTAGAAACGGTTTACCCTTTTATCTGTGGACTAGTTGTCGAAGAAGAGGACCTTGTGCGTTTCAGTTAAAACAACAACCTGATGTTTATATCCCGGGACAAATTATAAATGTTTAATGCTTTTCCCTTAATATAGTTGGTTCAGAGTATGTTTTGATATTTGAACCTGCGTGTTCTGATCACGTCTGGTGTTGTTGGATAAAATCAACATGCGCGGGATGGCGCATGCAAACGTCTGGTCAGCATGTAAGGGCTGGCATTTATATGCCCTCCAAAGAAAGGTTGGTGGACCAAGATTCAAAAGTTGGTTTAGGAGGGAAGAGGTGGTGTTTGGTCAATTGCGCCTATGAACTAATCATTACACCTGGTTGGCAAACATGTGAATGGTTTGTGTACGGAGTGCATTGTTCATGAAACAGCGAAGCATGTCTTGATGTATTGTTGTAAGTAGAGGTATGTGGAAGACAGGGAACGATTGATGTGTAGCGTTATGGAGAATGGACGGGGGATGGATTTTGGTTTGTTAGAAGTTAGTAGGTTTCTTTTTTTCTTTTCTTAGTAGTACACGATTAGATAGGAGGGTTAATGTCTGTTTCTTTATCCATTTAGTCTGTAAACTGTGATTGACTACACACTCCAGTACAGTTGGTGGCAGCATTCACCTCTGTTTGTTTGTGGCTGCCATAATACCATAGAAGAAGAATACCAGAAGTGGTTTTGCCATAGAAATAAGAATAAATAGAACAGGCTTGGAAGCTCTAACCATGGCAATTGACTGGTCAACTCATGAGTCATAGGTATACTCCCAATGGCTGCCTGGTATTGTGATGCAATCATTTCCATGGTGTTTTGGAATGTTCTATAAACTGATGCTGGGTTGCCTTGGTAATGTGGAATGTTCATTCAAATGATGCTAACTGATGTGGTTCATGCAATGGAATGTGTAAGGAATAATCACCAAGGGGCTATGTGTTCTTTAAGCGATAATGCAAGAGAAACCAGTGTTTGGAGGATATATTTCCACGGGTATTGTTAGCCCTGAGACAAAGTCAAGGGCCTGCAAACCGTGCCAATATATCCTCCAAACACTGGCTTCTCTTGCATTATCACGTTAAAGTGCCAAAATTTCAAAAAGTATGGCCATGTCTCAAGCGTGTCAACGGAATCAACATGTAGTTGAAGAATCTGATGGCGTACTGTATGGTGTAGAAATTGTGGTGGAAATCACTTTGCCCGAATTCCTGGAGTGCCCTGCTAGAGTAAAGGAGTTTGAAGTTGCAAAGATCCGTGATGTGGAGCTGAGGGAGCAAAACAGTGGATGACCCGCAACCGGTTCAGAATGTCACTCAATAGTTGAGGGATACTGTTACATTGCTTGTAAAGAAAGTGGATTTTGTGGAGTTTATTGCGCAGTTGATTAATTGTACTAACCAAACAAACAAAAAGTCGAAGAAATTGGACAGAGTTGTAGGTGCTGTCACGCCCTGATCTTAGAGATCCTTATTATTCTCTATGTTTGGTTAGGTCAGGGTGTGACTCGGGTGGGACATTCTATGTTTTCTGTTTCTGTGTTTTTGGCCTGAGTGTGGTTCCCAATCAGAGGCAGCTGTCTATCGTTGTCTCTGATTGGGGATCATACTTAGGTAGCCCTTTTTCCCACCATTAGTTTGTGGGATCTTGTTTTCTGTTTAGTTACTGTTGCCTGACAGAACTGTGCGTTTTTGATTTTGTTATTCTGTTTGAGTGTTTTTTAAATTAAAATCATGAACACTTTCCACGCTGCGCCTTGGTCTACTTTTTCTACCACCAACGAGAGCCGTTACAGAAGATCCCACCAAAAACGGACCAAGCAGCGTGGCCAGGAGGAGTGGACATGGGAGGACATCCTGGAAGGACCCTGGACGGAGGCCGGAGAGTATCGCCGTCCAAGGGAACAGATGGAAGCAGCGAGAGAGGAACGGCGACGATACGAGGAGTTAAGTCAACGACGGAAGCCCGAGAGGAGATTGGCGGAGTCAGGGTTTAGACTTGAGCCAACTCCCCGTGCTTACCGTGGGGAGCGTGTGACCGGTCAGGCACCGTGTTATGCGGTGATGCGCACTGTGCGCATCCACAGCCCAGTGCGCTCTGTGCCAGCTCCCCGCATTTCCCGTGCTAGAGTGGGCATTCAGCCAGGACGGATTGTGCCGGCTCAGCGCTACTGGTCTCCGGTGTGTCTCTTCGGCCCAGGATATCCTGCGCCGGCTCTGCGCACTGTGTCTCCGGTGTGCCTTCACAGCCCAGTGCGTCCTGTGCCAGCGCC
This sequence comes from Salvelinus alpinus, assembly GCF_045679555.1. Taxonomy (NCBI): domain Eukaryota; kingdom Metazoa; phylum Chordata; class Actinopteri; order Salmoniformes; family Salmonidae; genus Salvelinus; species Salvelinus alpinus. The sequence continues at coordinate 52,437,490 of NC_092105.1, read as the reverse complement.
CCGCAGTTGCCGGGCTAGGGTGAGCATCCAGCCAGGACGCGTTGTGCCAGCTCTACGCTCCAGACGTCCAGTCCGCCTCCACGGCCCAGTATATCCTGCGCCGGCTTTACGCACTTTGCCTCCAGTGCGCCTTTGCAGCCCAGTGCGTCCTGTGCCAGCGCCCCGCACTTGCCGGGCTAAAATGAGCATCCAGCCAGGACGGGTTGTACCAGCTCTGCGCTCCAGACCTCCAGTGAGGATCCATGGCCCGACGCCTCCAGTGATGATCCATGGCCCGAAGCATCCAGTGATGATCCATGGCCCGAAGCCTCCAGTGATAATCCATGGCCCGGAGCTTCCAGTGATAATCCATGGCCCGGAGCCTGCAGTGATAATCCAGGGCACGAAGCCTCCAGTGATGATCCATGGCCCGGAGCCTGCAGTGATAATCCATGGCACGAAGCCTCCAGTGATGATCCATGGCCCGGAGCTATGAAATGGCCCGGAGCTACAATGAAATTACGCATGTTTATTTATTTTAATTTTATTTCACCTTTATTTAACCAGGTAGGCCAGTTGAGAATAAGTTCTCATTGACAACTGTGACCTGGCCAAGATAAAGCAAAGCAGTGCAACAACACAGAGTTACACATAAACGTACAGTCAATAACACAATAGAAAATATATGCACAGTGTGTGCAAATGTACAAGAGTAGGGAGGTAGGCAATAAATAATCCATAGAAAATAAATAATTACAGTTTAGCATTAATACAGGAGTGATAGATGTGCAGGTGATGATGTGCAAGTTGAGATACTGGAGTTTAAAAGAGCAAGAGGGTAAGCAATAATATGGGGATGAGGTAGTTGGGTGTGCTATTTACAGATTGGCTGTGTATAGGTACAGTGATCGGTAAGCTGCTCTGACAGCTGATGCTTAACGTTAGCGAGGGAGCTATAAGCCTCAAGCTTCAGTGATTTTTGCAATTCGTTCCAGTCATTGGCAGCAGAGAACTGAAAGGAAAGGCGGACAAAGGAAGTGTTGGGGGATGACCAGTGCAATATACCTGCTGGAGCGCGTGCTACGGGTGGTTATTGCTATGGTGACCAGTGAGCTGAGATAAGGCGGGGCTTTACCTAGCAAAGACTTAAAGATGACCTGGAGCCTGTGGGTTTGGCGACAGATATGTAGTCAGGGCCAGCCAACGAGAATATACAGGTCGCAGTGGTGGGTAGTATATGGGGCTTTGGTGATAAAACAGATGGCACTGTGAGTGACTACATCCAGTTTGCTGAGTAAAGAGTGTTGGGGCTATTTTGTAAATGACATTGCCAAAGTCAAGGAACGGTAGGATAGTCAGTTTTGCGAGGGTATGTTTGGCACCTAGGTATTTGTAGTTGTCCACATATTCTAGGTCAGAACCGTCCAGAGTAGTGATATTAGTCAGGCAGGAAGGTGTGTGCAGCAATCGGTTGAAGAGCATGCACTTAGTTTTACTAGCATTTAAAAGCAGTTGGAGGCCACGGAAGGAGTGTTGTATGGCGTTGAAGCTCGTTTGGAGGTTTGTTAGCACAGTGTCCAAAGAAGGGCCAGATGTATACAGAAGGGTGTCATCTGCGTAGCGGTGGATCAGAGAATCACTAGCACCAAGAGCGACATCATTGATATATACAGAGAAAAGAGTCGGCACGAGAATTGAACTCTGTGGCACCCCAATAGAGACTGCCAGAGGTCCGGACAACAGGCCCTCCGATTTGACACACTGAACTCTATCTGAGAAGTAGATAGTGAAGCAGGCAAGGCAGTCATTAGAGAAACCAAGGATGTTGAGTCTGCCGATAAGAATGTGGTGATTGACAGAGTCTAAAGTCTTGGCCAGGTCAATGAAGACGGCTGCACAGTACTGTCTTTTATCGATGGCAGTTATGATATCGTTTAGGACCTTGAGCATGGTTGAGGTTCACCAATGACCAGCTCGGAAACCAGATTGCATAGTGGAGAAGGTACGGTGGGATTCAAAATGGTCGGTTTGTTAACTTGGCTTTTGAAGATTTTAGAAAGGATGGATATAGGTTTATAACAGTTTGGGTCTAGAGTGTCACCCCCTTTGAAAAGGGCGATGACCGCGGCAGCTTTTCAATCTTTGAGGATCTCAGACGAAACAGACGAAACAAAAGAGAGTTTGAATAGGCTAGCAATAGGAGTTGCAACAATTGTCTAGAAGGTCCAGATTGTCTAGCCTAGCTAATTTGTAGGGATCCAGATTTTGCAGCTCTTTCAGAACATCAGCTGTCTGAATTTGGGTGAAGGAGAAGCGGGGGGGATCTTGGGCAAGTTGCTGCAGGGGGTACTGAGATGTTGGCTGGGATAGGGGTAGCCAGGAGGAAAGCATGGCCAGCCGTAGACAAATACTTATTGAAATGATCGATTATCGTAGATTTATCGGTGGTGACCGTGTTTCCTATCCTCAGTACAGTGGGCAGCTGGGAGGAGGTGCTCTTATTCTCCATGGACTTTACAGTGTCCCAAAACTTTTTGGAATTAGTGCTACAGGAAGCAAATTTCTGTTTGAAAAAGCTAGCCTTAGCTTTCCTAACTGACTGAGTATATTGGTTCCTGACTTCCCTGAAAAGTTGCATATCGCAGGGGCTATTTGATGCTAATGCAGAATGCCACAGGAATCATGTAGTAACCCAAAAAGTTTTAAACAAATGCAAATATATTTTATGTTTGAGATTCTTCAAATTACCTTGATGACAGCTTTGCACACTCTTGGCATTATTTCAACCAGCTTTCATGAGGTAGTCAACTGGAATGGCTAAAAGTACATTTGTCGAATTTCACTCCTTCTTATTGTGTTTGAGCCAATCAGTTGTGTTGTGACAAGGTAGGGGTGGTATACAGAAGATAGCCGTATTTGGTAAAAGACGAAGTCCATATTATGGTAAGAACAGCTCAAATAAGCAAAGAGAAACAATAGTCCTTCGTTACTTTCAAGAACTTCAATTGCAGTTGCAAAACCATCAAGCACTATGATGAAACTGGCTCTCATGAGGACAGCCACAGGAAAGGAAGACCCAGAGTTACCTCTGATGAAGAGGATAAGTTCATTGGAGTTACCAGCCTCAGAATTTGCAGCCCAAATAAATGCTTCACAGAGTTCAAGTAAAAGACACATCTCAACATCAACTGTTCAGAGGAGACTGCGTGAATCAGGCCTTCATGGTCAAATTGCTGCAAATAAACCACTACTAAAAGAAACCAATAATAAGAAGAGACTTGCTTGGGCCAAGAAACTTGAGCAATGGAAATTAGACTGGTGGAAATGTGTCCTTTGGTCTGATGAGTCCAAATTTGAGATTTTTGGTTCCAACCGCCGTGTCTTTGTGAGATGCAGAGTAGGTGAACAAATGATCTCTACATGTGTGGTTCCCACCATGAAGCATGGAGGAGCAGGTGTGATGGTGCTTTGCTGGTGACACTGTCTGTGATTTTATTTTATTTTATTCAAGGCACACTTAACCAGCATGGCTACCACAGCATTCTGCAGCGATACGCCATCCCATCTTGTTTGCGCTTGGTGAGAATATCATTTGTTTTTCAGCAGGACAATGACCCAACACACCTCCAGCCTGTGTAAGGGCTATTTGACCAAGAAGGAGAGTGTTGGAGTGTTGCATCAGATGACATGGCCTCCACAAGGCCATGTTTATTCGTTATTTTACCAGGTAAGTTGACTGAGAACACGTTCTCATTTACAGCAACGACCTGGGGAATAGTTACAGGGGAGAGGATGGGGGTGAATGAGCCAATCGTAAACTGGGGATTATTAGGTGACCGTGATGGTTTGAGCGCCAGATCGGGAATTTAGCCAGGACACCGGGGTTAACAGCCCTACTCTTACGATAAGTGCCATGGATGATGGTGAGAATATCATTTGTTTTTCAGCAGGACAATGACCCAACACACCTCCAGCCTGTGTAAGGGCTATCTTTAATGACCTCAGAGAGTCACGACACCCGTTTAACGTCCCATCCGAAAGACAGCACCCTACACACAATCACCCGACCTCAACCCAATTTGAGATGGTTTGGACCGCAGATTGAAGGAAAAGCATCCAACAAGTGCTTCGTGTATGTGGTAACTGTCTGCAAGAGTCTGCAAAGCTGTCATCAAGGCAAAGGTTGGGTACTTTGAAGAATCTAAAATATATTTAGATTTTTTGAACACTTTTTTTGGTTACTACATGATTCCATATGTGTTTTTTTTTATAGTTTTGATGTCTCACTATTATTCTACAATGTAAAAAACTGTAAAAAATAAATAAATAAAAAAAACCTTGGATGAGTAGGTGTGTCCAAATGTTTGACTGGTACTGTATATAAAGTGTAATTTTGGGATGCAAACTCAAAATGGATCAATTTCAACTCAATATCTGACATGGTCCAGGTGTATTATTTTTTTATGCCCATACCAAGTTGTGTGAGGTGTATACTTTAGTTTCAAAGTAGATTTGTTAAAGACTATCAAGTCTTGCAAATATTGCAGTAAACAAGCTTATATTTTGGCTTCTGATGGGGTACGACAGTTGAACTAAGTTCATGAGGCATTTATAAGTCAAATTCTTCAAGAATCAACATACAGTGGTTCTTCCTTTAAAAGTTTTGAGCTTATGACGCGACCGTTTGTGGTAGATGGTGACAGATTGTGGTAAATTGCATTTCTGGCAACAATGGCTGACACAATAACGTGCCATAGAATTCTGTGGCACCCTGCAAGCTGTGCTGCAGTACGCCGCAACTTTTAAACGAAGAACCACTGTATCATTAATTTATACGTCCAAAATGGAGGTAGCAGCTGCTGATTGATACTAAGGTAAGAGGGACAACGCTGATCCGAGAGCAGTGCTTCCTTTCTTCCTTTCTCGGTAATTCGAATGTCACTGTTGACAACTTAGTGGATTTTCTTAAATGTCTTCATAGAGAATACCTTTGGGAGAATGCTACATTTCCATACATCCTTCAAGAAAGAAAAACTAGTTAGCGGATCACGGTGCCATCCGCTGTCCATTAAAACTTCTTATGGCTGCAATCCCGTTAACGGGATGATATGACAACAGCCAGTGAAAGTGCAGGGCGCCAAATTCAAAACAACAGAAATCTCATAATTAAAATTCCTCAAACATACATGTATCTTATACCATTTTAAAGGTAATCTTGTTGTTAATCCCACCAAAGTGTCCGATTTCAAATAGGCTTTACAGCGAAAGCACCACAAAAGATTATGTTAGGTCACCGCAAAATCACAGAAAAACACAGCAATATTTCCAGCCAAAGACAGGAGTCACAAAAAGCAGAAATAGAGATAAAATTCATCACTAACCTTTGATGATCTTCATCAGATGACACTCATAGGACATCATGTTACACAATAAATATATGTTTTGTTCGATAAAGTTCATATTTATATCCAAAAACCTCAGTTTACATTGGCGCCATGTTCAGAAATGCCTCCAAAATATCTGGAGAAATTGCAGAGAGCCACGTCAAATAACATAAATACTCATCATAAACTTTGATGAAAGATACATGTTTTACATAGAATTAAAGATACACTTGTTCTTAATACAACCGCTGTGTCAGATTTCAAAAAGCTTTACGGCAAAAGCACAATATTCAATCATCTGAGAACAGCGTTCAGCCACAAAAGGAAGCCATACAGTTACCCGCCAAATTGTGCAGTCAACAAAACTCATAAAAAACATTATAAATCTTCACTTACCTTTGCTGATCTTCGTCGGAATGCACTCCCAGGACTCCCACGTCCACAAGAAATGTTTGTTTTGTTCGGTAATTTATGTCCAAATAGCTATTTCTGTTAGCGTGTTTGGTAAACAAATCCAAAGTCAGGAAGCGCGTTCACTAAAAGCAGACGAAATGTCAAAAAGTTCCATAACTGTCAGTAGAAACATGTCAAACGATGTATTGAATCAATCTTGAGAATGTTTTTAACATAAATCTTCAGTAACGTTCCAACCGGAGAATTACATTGACTTCAGATGTGCGATGGAACAGAGCTCCCTCTCATGTGAACGCGCATGGTCAGAGCATGGTCAGGTCATGGTAGACCTGACTAATTCCTGTCTCCTTCGGCCCCACTTCACAGTAGAGGCATCAGACAAGGTTCTACAGACTGTTGACATCTAGTGGAAGCCGTAGGAAGTGCAAACTCATCCATATCCCACTGTGTATTCAATAGGGGGTGGGTTGAAAATCGACCAACCTCAGATTTTCCACTTCCTGTTTAGATTTTTTCTCAGGTTTTTGCCTGCCATATGAGTTCTGTTATACTCACATACATCATTCAAATAGTTTTAGAAACTTCAGAGTGTTTTCTATCCAATGCTAATAATAATATGCATATATTAGCAACTGGGACTGAGGAGCAGGCAGTTTACTATGGGCACCTCTGGGCACCTTTCATCCAAGCTACTCAATACTGTCCCTGCAGCCATAAGAAGTTAAATGGTAGTTCTCAACTGGTTTCTTTCTGTAGTATGGAGTATTGACAGAGAAATGAATATGGGAAAAACTCACTTTAACATGCATTGCTGGCTCAAACCTAATATAGACGTCTATGAATGAGTGGTTACATTTCTCCACCCTCATCCCTTAACTTTTTAGCTAAAACACTATTATTTCAATTAAGGCTTCTAGTTTTAAATCCCAAAACATGTCATTACAACTCTACTCATCACTGTTGGGAAAAGCCAATTTGCTTACCCTGAGCCAGGGTTTCCCAAACTCGGTCTTCGAGACCCCAAGGGTTGCAAATTAAGGTTTTTGCCCTAGCACGACTCAGCTGATTCAAATGATCAACTAATCATCAAGCTTTGAATCAGCTGTGTCATGTTAGGGCAAAAAAACAACATGTGCATGGTTGCAAAGGCGAGGGACGCAAACGCCCCATGTGTGTGCGTGAATGTGCGTGCAGGCTTACACAAATGTGTCTATGTGTGTAGGTAGATGTTCGTGAAAGAGAACTCATACCAGACCACAAAACTTTACTTTGAAAGAAAAAAGTAGGAACATGTGAAAATGTCAATGATTAATGTCAAGATATAAGGCCATGAGTTTGAAACCACATCCTCTCATGGGTACACATACTGTACACATGGCACAGCACGTTGGCCAGATCACTTTTTCCTAACAGAGACTTTTAGTTCCAACTTCCCTATGAACAAAACACCTAATAACTTTAGGGGGGGGGGGGCGGAGCTGATAGCAAAATGTATCAATTATTGTTTGGTTATCTATCAGTTGTACCTAAGTTGACATTCATTATTTATACAATTATTATCAACAAATGAGCAATATGTTTATAATTATAAAAGAGTTGGCTACCACAAGTAGTAAGTTACAAAACTACGTCTGAGACTTAGTTCCATCTTTATATTCTTTACAGCATTCAAGATATTCTTTAAAAACAGACCAAAATAAAAACATTAAAAGTGTAGATATATGTGACAGCTTGATTTTTGTGGGCATCAGCAGGTGCTAGTTTCACCTAACCAAAAAACAGAGACAGTAGGGGAGAGAGAGCGCGAGCGAGTGAGAGAGATAGCGGGAGAGAGAGACAGAGAGAGAGAGAGGGATAAAGAAAGAGCAGAGAGATCCACAAACTCAAGAGCATAAACAGTAACACAGGTTATTTTGATGTCACTATGGTTACGAAAGCCAGCCCGTCACTCAATCTTAGTTCTCTATTTGCCTCTATGTGTCACTCTGCTCTAAAAGCCTGGGGCAACGTGGTCTTTGCTGAACTCTGAGAGGACAATTATAGTCTCATGCCAAGGAGGAACTATCCTGCTTACCTCTCACACTTTGGAAGAATACAGAAATACAGTTGATTTAGGTAAGTCCACGTTTGTGGTTTGGTTTAATCAATTGTTGATTTTGTATGCATTCTCATTTATTCAACTTGATATTGACTTCAACTTGACAGCTAGAATAGGGAAAACATTGGGAGGCGAAATTCAAAATCAAACAATTGCTGCAAAACAAAAGTTGCCGTATTGAGAACTGTAAACTATAGGGAACAACATGTTCTTCTCAGGTTCAATGTACAATCAACGAATCATTAGGTTCACATTATCAAACGACTTACACAGCTCATACCAAAATAACTCTGTTGAATGATTGAGACCTGGCTGTTAAACCAGGCCAATTTATAACTTAATAATATAGACTTAGACAACACTATTCAAAGTCAACAACAGCCAATCAGCAGGTGGCTAACTTATACTGAAACTTTATGATGGCATGTTTCACAATATAGCTCAAATATCTAGAGGTTAAGATGTTGGGGCCCATAATGCTTAAATGACTCATTCTAACGCCTTACTCTAATGCTGTGGCCACCACACAATTACATATAGAACAACAAATTATAGGACCTCTACAGGGGCCACACTGTTTTTAACATGTTCTTACTCTAGACAAAAAGCTGTAGCATTTGCACAAAGGAAAAAAGGAAAAGTCTATTTAAAAAAAGACGAAAGACTTTTGACCTTGTGTGAAAGTTGTAACCGCAGTTCACAATGAAATACCCAGAGCCCTTGGCTTTGGCTTTGGTTTTGTGTTAATGGGTCAGGAAACATATTTATTTTCCAGCCTGAGTCTGCTCTGTTAGATAGGAGTCTCATGTCTGGGCTGTGACTAGGGTCACGCATTTTGACTTTCCTAAACACGGATATGGTTGGGCTGGGTGCCTAGGGATGTAGACTTCCTAGTGTATGAGTGACCTATAGGGATGTCGACTTCCTAGTGTGCAAGTGTCTTTCAACACCAATATTTTTTTCTGTGACGTGACCACCGCAGCTGTGTGCTGTGAAAACCCCTTGTATTGTTTGTAGACTTCCATCATGTTGACTCTGGCTGTACCCAAGTCAACTGCATGTGCTTTGTAAAGATATTAATGGTAGATGGGTCAAATAAATACGCTAGCCTGCAATGGGAGTGAATGCATATGTCAAATTTCTTCAAAGTATGGTGTTACAAAACAATCATTGAAATGGGTCATTTAGCATGTTAAAAATATTGAACACATGAAAATGGATGAATGCATTTAGTGAAACAAAACTGGTCAAAATGTGCATCTACACTGGAGTCTTCCCACTGTGCATATGTTACCGCTAGGTGGCAATAGAGTAGATATTTTCATGTGATTACTTGTTATATTTCACATGTGACAATACTGATTCCTATGCCATATGAGCAGACGCAATGACCTGATATATTTTGGGAAATAAGAATAGGTCAATTGGTTGTAAGTGTTAAGCAGAATATCAAAATACAATTTTTATCCAAATTATAGTAACACTTCTTAATAACTATCATAAATATGCATTAATACATGATTTATAAACTACTAACACATATATTTGTAAACATTTATAAAATATGTATATACAATCCTTCCGTTCTTTGAGCAACATTTACAATAATGTATAAAGCATTACATAAACATTTATTAAAGTCACTTCGATGTAAAGTCCCCTGTTTACGGGACCTGCACAATTCTGGTACCGGTTCCGACCGACATGAATATAAATCTCTTATAAATCAATCTGTAAACACGTAGATCAAAATGGCTTGCATTGAGCGGTAGCCTTGATTCTCACGGACATAGGAGTATGTCTCTTTTGCCTGTGTGAAGCAGGATGTGAAATCTGACACCACTTGAAGCTGGCATGTCCCTCCTACCATTTAATTCGCTCTTCAGGCTGTCTATTCCTAGCTGAACCCTACTTCACAGCCGTAGGATAGTTGCTGTAGCATATTCAGAGATCAATTTATAAGCAGTAATTTAAAATAATTCATAGATTTTAAACAAAAATCACTTTCTGTTTGTCATAGACGGACAACATTAATATGAGATTAAAGATGAGTTCTTAACGAGTTCTAGAAGCCAAGTTGGAGCTCTGTGAGACGTCCACAGCGATGGGGGCAGACATTTTGATTAAGAGAGACCTTTAGAAAATATGCACATTTTCTTTAACACTAAGTATTTTACAGTAATAAGTAAAGTGGAATCTTATAGTTAGTCGTTTTATAAATTAATTATTCCATATTTAGAAAAAATATATGTTGTTTCAAGCCTTATTCATACATCATTTAAAATACCTAATATTTTCATTATATTTGTACTGTTTATTTGAGTTTGTGTCCTCAACAGTGAATATACCTGAGCAATTTATTTAAAAAATTACCAGAAAGGTGATATTTAAAACTTTCTCTGAGTATGCAGCATTACTAGTTATTGTTTATGGCCCTCTCATGATACATAATTACTTTTGGGGATTACGTAGATTACATTTCTGATTACATTTAGTTACATTTAAGAGGTTTTTAAAGCTTATTCAATAAAGTTACTATAAAGTGTTACCGATATGACTTATGTAGAAAGCAGCTATCTCCTTCAGACCTTTGAGGTCAGGATCCAAACACATTGAGAAAGAATAGTTTTACTTCCTTACTGAAACCAGAATTTCTCATTATAGATACCCATCCGATCCGTTCATGCAAAATCATACTTAGAGTAACAAGTTCCATAGCTGTGACTTCGAATCACGCTCTAAATAGGGGACGGGACACAATAAGTGCCAAGCAGTAGGATGTAATATCCACATTACTACAAGCCAAATCCTTCTCACTAGCTAGGTTTCCAACCAATTGGCGACACATTTTCATGCAAATATTTCAAAAATCTGTATTAAGAAAATATGCAAATGTTCCAACCAGTGGTGTTTCCACCAAACAGACATGGAAACCATGTGTTTGATGTTGTTGATACCTTTCCACCAATTCCGCTCCAGCCATTACCATTTGCCCATCCTCCCCAATTAAGGTTCCACCAAACTCCTGTGCTATGCACTTTCACCACCCTGTGAAGTTCATCATAACTTATTTCATCTGTAGCCTAATTAACTGTGTGTTCCTCGGTAGTCGGAGGAACACACACCATATCATCGTGTGACTCCAAGTTAACTTCGAAATGATGGTTATTATATCAATAGTTGCATTATTTCTCACATAATTAATTTTGCTGTCACACAAAAAGATCCCACCATGTCAAACAAACAAATTATGTGTCTGCATTTATAAAATTGTACCGAAACAAACGTCCTGTTTTCATCACAGCTTTTGTGATTTTTACTCATAAAAAAAATGTGGATGGAAACATGCTATAGACATGAATTTATACAGGATATAGTTATGTGTACCTATACATCTATATCCATCAGAGGAGGATGGTGGGAGAAGCTATAGGAAGACAGGCTCATTGTAATGGCTGGAATGAAATAAATTGAACGGTATCGACCACATCAATCATATGGAAACCACATGTTTAACTATGCTCCATTCATTTCGTTCCAGCCATTACAATGAGCCTGTCCTTTTATAGCTCCTCCCACAAGCCTCCTCTGATATTCATTCAGTCAATAGTCATGTGTAAATCTAAATGCAAACAATGTTTCTTCTTTTTACGGCTATAGCTAGCTTCACAATAGCCACTAGCCCAATGATGGAGGTGATGAGGACCTCCACCCATGCAAACCCCACCCCTACCCCCACCCTCAATGACTCAAACACCTGCACGACTCTGTATGACCACCTGGAGTACGCCCGAGTCCTCATGCCCCTCTTCTACAGCATCGTCTTCTCCGTGGGGTTGCTGGGCAACGCCCTGGCGCTGCATGTCATCCGGCCCAACCTAAAGAAGATGAACTCCACCACGCTCTACTCCGCCAACCTGGTCATCTCCGACATCCTGTTCACGCTGTCACTACCGTTACGGATAATCTACTACGCCCTGGGCTTCCACTGGCCCCTGGGGGAGACCCTGTGTAAGATCACAGGGCTGATCTTCTACATCAACACATATGCCGGGGTCAACTTCATGACCTGCCTCAGTGTGGACCGATTCATTGCTGTGGTCTTGCCGCTCCGGTTCGCACGCTTCCGGAAGGTCTCCAATGTCCGGTTCATCTGCGTTGGGGTGTGGTTGCTGGTCTTAATGCAAACTTTGCCCCTCCTCTCCATGCCCATGACTCATGTGGAGTCTGATGGCTTCATCACTTGTATGGAGTATCCCAACTTCGAACAGGTGCCCAACATCGCCTACATGCTGATCGGCGCCGTGTTCCTAGGCTATGGAGTCCCCGTGGTGACTATCCTATTGTGCTACTCCATACTGTGCTGTAAACTCCGCCTCTCGGCCAAGACCAATCACCTGACGGACAAGTCGGGGCGCAGCCGCAAAGCCGTTGGGGTGATCTGCTGCGTCTCCCTGGTGTTCGTGGTGTGTTTCAGCCCCTACCACATCAACCTCCTCCAATACATGATCCGAAAGCTGATCTACACACCAGACTGTGCTGAACTCACAGCCTTCCAGATCTCCTTACACTTCACTGTTTGTCTGATGAACCTCAACTCCTGCCTGGATCCATTCATCTACTTCTTTGCCTGTAAGGGTTACAAGAGGAAGGTGCTGAAGATCCTGAAGAGGCAGGTGAGCGTGTCCTTCTCCAGCGCAGTACGGACATCGCCGGAGGGGTCATCCAGAGACATCGTAGATGGTAAGAAGATCCACCTCAACAGCACTAGGTACGAACAGTGTGTCCAACAGAATGGCCAAAGGTGAGTTACGACCAACCAACAGACCGGTGAGTCAAAGACCAACCAACAGATCGAAGAGCCATCAACCAGCAAACAGACCAGCCAACAGACCGGTGAGCCCACGACCAGCCAACAAACCTTTGAGCCAACGACCAGCCGACAGACTGGTTAGTCAATGACCAGCAAACAGACTGGTGTGCAAACAACCAGTAAACAATTTGAATAACATACTATATGTGATGAATTTGAAAAACATATGATATGTTATGAATTCTAGCTAGGTGTCTAATGTTAGCTAGGTGGCTAACGTTAGCTACTGTATGCTAAGGGTTAAGGTTAGGAGTTAGGTTAAAGGGTTAAGGTTAGGGGTTAAGGTTAGGGTTAAGTTTAGGAGTTAGGTTAAAGGGTTAAGGTTAGGGGAAGGGTTAGCTATCATGCTAAGTAGTTGCAAAGTGGCTAAAAAGTAGTAAGTAGTTGAAAAGTTGCTAATTAGCTAAAATGCTTATCTGTTGTCCATGATGCGATTTGAACTCGCAACCTTTGGATTGTTAGACATTCACGTCAGTAAATTGCAAGAGGATGTCTGAGGAGATAAACTGAACTATAACTGTATAACTGATTAAAAGTTTAAAGAGGTATCTCACGCCCTCTGGAAACAGAGCCACCAAGGTAACAAGCTGTTTCTGCCTTTTGCCAATACAGTAGTGCTGAGCGATTCACCGTAAAAAAAAAATCCCCCTTTATTAAACAACTAATTGACCGACATCAGTTCAATTACTTGAACTCCATATAGTCCTGCTTTTTTTGTGAGCTCAACGTGCTGTTTCTCAAGAGAGAAATGAAATCATTAATGAGAGAAACGTAGTCAATGGGCGCATTTGAGCGGATCACTTTTGTCAAGTCGATGACCATCGTTGCGCCTACGTGTCGACTGCATATACTTTACAAAACATATGCTCTTGACCAACTTCAGTCTGCAGCCATCACCTGCATTGTGGGAGGATCTATTGTCATTGACCCACACAAACGTGACCAAAGACATGATTGAAATAGGAACAAATGTTGATACGATTCATGTATACAGTTGAGTAATTCAAATGAATTTGATACTTGAGGCTGTTTCTCACTGATTGCAGTTTATAATTGTTGAAATAAACATGGCTCCAACCCCCAGAACACACACTCACAAAGAAAAACTTTTATTAACAATGGCAGCACTGCCATGTTGATCTGAGCCTTGCTGTTGGAAAACCACATTAGTGTCTGACTTTGGTTGTCACAGATGTACCTCCTCCGACCACTCCTCAACTTTCGTCTACAGTCGGTTGCTTTCGCTTTACCCCTCAAACATACCTAATAACTATGTGGGATGCCAGGCAAATATTCAACCTAGTTCAGCACAGAACTGTGGTAATTAACTACACTTACCATAATCCATTGCGCCTGTTCTTCCCAGTCCCGGACAGAGGCGGATACACATACAGTGGGGCAAAAAAGTATTTAGTCAGCCACCAATTGTGCAAGTTCTCCCACTTAAAAAGATGAGAGAGGCCTGTTATTTTCATCATATGTACACTTCAACTATGACAGACAAAATGAGAAAAAAAAATCCAGAAAATCACATTGTAGGATTTTTAATGAATTTATTTGCAAATTATGGTGGAAAATAAGTATTTGGTCAATAACAAAAGTTTCTCAATACTTTGTTATATACCCTTTGTTGGCAATGACAGAGGTCAAACGTTTTCTGTAAGTCTTCACAAGGTTTTCACACACTGTTGCTGGTATTTTGGCCCATTCCTCCATGCAGATCTCCTCTAGAGCAGTGATGTTTTGGGGCTGTTGCTGGGCAACACGGACTTTCAACTCCCTCCAAAGATTTTCTATGGGGTTGAGATCTAGAGACTGGCTAGGCCACTCCAGGACCTTGAAATGCTTCTTACGAAGCCACTCCTTCGTTGCCCGGGCGGTGTGTTTGGGATCATTGTCATGCTGAAAGACCCAGCCACGTTTCATCTTCAATGCCCTTGCTGATGGAAGGAGGTTTTCACTCAAAATCTCACGATACATGGCCCCATTCATTCTTTCCTTTACACGGATCAGTCGTCCTGGTCCCTTTGCAGAAAAACAGCCCCAAAGCATGATGTTTCCACCCCCATGCTTCACAGTAGGTATGGTGTTCTTTGGATGCAACTCAGCATTCTTTGTTCTCCAAACACGACGAGTTGAGTTTTTACCAAAAAGTTATATTTTGGTTTCATCTGACCATATGACATTCTCCCAATCTTCTTCTGGATCATCCAAATGCTCTCTAGCAAACTTCAGACGGGCCTGGACATGTACTGGCTTAAGCAGGGGGACACGTCTGGCACTGCAGGATTTGAGTCCCTGGCGGCGTAGTGTGTTACTGATGGTAGGCTTTGTTACTTTGGTCCCGGCTCTCTGCAGGTCATTCACTAGGTCCCCTCGTGTGGTTCTGGGATTTTTTTGTGATCATTTTGACCCCACGGGGTGAGATCTTGCGTGGAGCCCCAGATCGAGGGAGATTATCAGTGGTCTTGTATGTCTTCCATTTCCTAATAATTGCTCCCACAGTTGATTTCTTCAAACCAAGCTGCTTACCTATTGCAGATTCAGTCTTCCCAGCCTCGTGCAGGTCTACAATTTTGTTTCTGGTGTCCTTTGACAGCTCTTTGGTCTTGGTCATAGTGGAGTTTGGACTGTGACTGTTTGAGGTTGTGGACAGGTGTCTTTTATACTGATAACAAGTTCAAACAGGTGCCATTAATACAGGTAACGAGTGGAGGACAGAGGAGCCTCTTAAAGAAGAAGTTACAGGTCTGTGAGAGCTAGAAATCTTGCTTGTTTGTAGGTGACCAAATACTTATTTTCCACCATAATTTGCAAATAAATTCATTAAAAATCTTACAATGTGATTTTCTGGATTTTTTCCCTCATTTTGTCTGTCATAGTTGAAGTGTACCTATGATGAAAATTACAGGCCTCTCTCATCTTTTTAAGTGGGAGAACTTGCACAATTGGTGGCTGACTAAATACTTTTTTGCCCCACTGTAGACGAGAAGGATAGAGGCAGTTCGTCAGGTAGCTCTACCCAATTGATAGTTGTAGTAGTTGGTAATAAGCAGTCTTGAAAGTATGCCTTATCTACTTTGAACAACTAATACAATTATTTTGTCAGCCAGCTAGTTACTCACCTAGCTAAAAAGGATGACTTGTTCAATGGGATGCACAGAGATAACTTTAGATGGGTGTCTGGCTGGCTGTCTGGCTGGCTGCTACTGCTTGAGCAGAGATGAGATGATGACTTTAAGGAATGAGAAATAATAAAGTCATCCAAAAAAAACGAAGTAATATACACAACTGAAATATTTTATTAAAGTAAAGTTATGGTTAATAATGATGGCAGTAATGGGCTACCAAACTACCATCATGGTAGTTAACAATTTTATGAACAATTTTATTCTGTGTTGTTACAGCATTCAACCCACTGTCCGTGTCAGGAAAAAAGACAGGTGGATGGCATCAAAAATATTTTAATGTCATTATTTATAAATGCATTTAATGTTTTAAAAAAAGTGATTGGTTAAAAAAATTCTCTCAAAAACCACTTATCGCTCTGCACTACAATACAGTGACACGTTTTTTGCCACATGCAAATACAGTGACAACTTGGTCTAAAGCAGAAACACAAGAGCATATAAGGACAGTATTAGACAGCATGGACACTGGCTTGAAAATATGTCTTGAAATGGACAGCTGAATATTACTTCATAGTTTCAGAGACTCTGACTAAAGAATAGAAAGCTTTGGAACATCACAATGCTGAGGAATGAAGAATAAGACAATGTTGATTATACTTTTAGTATATACACTTCCTGCATTATTCTTCAAATTACCTTTTGATTATTGATAAATGTAAAATATGTCAACACCATGTACTATATGTAACTATGTCCATCAATTCATTTTATCAGAGTCAATGACATCCATTTTTTTTTACCAAGTGGTTCACATTTTTTATTTCCGTTGTTCACAATAAGGGTTCCCCTCTATTTTTGATTAATGTGATGACTGTGTGTTGATATAAAACCATTTAATTTTGAATAAAAAAGAAATGGAAATAAATAATATCTTATGCTTTTGTGGTGCTCAAGATCGTGTGGTATTCCTCAGATAGATACAATGAATGTCCATCCATATCAGTAATGTTGATCAGACTCCACTGTAGGCCCACACTGCTTGCCAGACACAACCGCAGTAACTTATCTGAGCCCCAAGTGGGCAGTGTTATATAGAAAGAGAAAGATAATACAGTAGAACATTTACAGTTGAAGTCAGAAGTTTATATACTCTACACCTTAGCAAAATACATTTAAACTCAGTGTTTCACAATTCCTGACATTTAATCCTGGTAAAAATTCCCTGTCTTAGATCAGTTAGGATCACCACTTTATTTTAAGAATGTAAAATGTCAGAATAATAGTAGAAAGAATGATTTATTTCAGCTTTTATTTCTTTCATCACATTCCCAGTGGGTCAGAAGTTTACATGCACACATTTAGTATTTGGTAGCATTGCCTTTAAATTGTTTAACTTGGGTCAAACGTTTCGGGTAGCCTTCCACAAGCTTCCCACAATAAGTTGGGTGAATTTTGGCCCATTCCTCCTGACAGAGCTGGTGTAACTGAGTCAGGTTTGTAGGCCTCCTTGCTCCTTCAGTTCTGCCCACACATTTTCTATAGGATTGAGGTAAGGGCCTTATGATGGGCACTCCAATACCTTGACTTTGTTGTCCTTAAGCCATTTTGCCACAACTTTGGAAGTATGCTTGGGGTCATTGTCTTTTTGGAAGACCCATTTGCAACGAAGCTTTAACTTCCTGACTGATGTCTTGAGATGTTGCTTCAATATATCCACATAATTTTCTCCTCATGATGCCATCTATTTTGTGAAGTGCACCAGTCCCTCCTGCAGCAAAGCAACCCCACAACATGACGCTGCCACCCCTGTGCTTCACAGTTGCAAACCGTAGTCTGTTTTTTTATAGTGGTTTTGGAGCAGTGGCTTCACAGTTGCTGAGCGGCTTTTCAGGTTATGTCGATATAGGACTCATTTTACTGTGGATATAGATACTTTTGTACCTGTTTCCTCCAGCATCTTCACAAGGTCCTTTGCTGTTGTTGTGGGATTGATTTGCACTTTTCGCACCAAAGTACGTTCATCTCTAGGAGACAGAATGTGTCTCCTTCCTGAGCGGTATGACGGCTGTGTGGTCCCATGGTGTGTTTATACTTGAGCACTATTGTTTGTACCGATGAACGTGGTACCTTCAGGCGTTTGGAAATTGCTCCCAAAGATGAACCAGACTTGTGGAGGTCTACAATTTATTTTCTGAGGTCTTAGCTAATTTCTTTTGATTTTCCCATGATGTCAAGCAAAGAGGCACTGAGTTTGAAGGTAGGCCTTGAAATACATCCACAGTTACACCTCCAATTGACTCAAATTATGTCAATTAGCCTATCAGAAGGTTCTAAAGCCATGGCATAATTTTCTGGAATTTTCCAAGCTATTTAAAGGCACAGTCAACTTAGTGTATGTAAACTTCTGACCCACTGGATTTATGATACAGTGAATTCTAAGTGAAATAATCTGTCTGTAAACAACTGTTGGAAACATTACTTGTGTCATTGTCACGCCCTGACCGTAGATTGCTTTGTATGTTTCTATTTTTTGTGTGGTCAGGGTGTGATGTGGGTGGGCATTCTATGTTTGTATGTCTAGGTTTTGTATTTCTATGTTTTGGCCGGTATGGTTCTTAATCAGGGACAGCTGTCTTTCGTTGTCTCTGATTGAGAACCATACTTAGGTAGCCTGTTTTCCCACTGTTAGTGGTGGGTGGTTATATTCTGTTTAGTGTTAGTTGCACCTTGCAGAACTGTTTTGGCTATTCTTTTTGTTATTTTGTATTCAGTGTTCAGTCAGTTAAGCGAATAAAGATGAACACGTACCCCGCTGCATTTTGGTCTGACGATTCCTCTTCTTCCGATGAATGCCGTGACAGTCATGCACAAAGTAGATGTCCTAACCGACTTGCCAAAACTATAGTTTGTTAATAAGAAATTTGTGGAGTGGTTGAAAACAGGTTTTAATGACTCCAACCTAAGTGTATGTAAACTTCCGACTTCAACTGTACTTGTGACGTAGATTGATTGCTTTATAACACGAATGTGTCCTTTATTCACTGGATGCTTGTTTGTAAAGTAGTTTGTATAATAGCAGGGGCACATGCCTAAGAATGTTGAGGGTATGTTTTATTAGTTTGGGACAACCAAACCTAACCCAGCCCACATAGGCCTACATATACCTGTCCACCAAAACATTTACACTAGGTAAATTAGCCTGTATTGTTGTTTTCTCAGTTTTCTTCCGCCACAAATTGAATCTGGATTGAATCATTTTGAATTTGTATGACTGAATTGAATTCTCTAATACCCATAGTGCTGGACTCCATAGGAGTATGCTTATAGCAGGTGATTGAACAGTTTCTGGTGAACATTTAACAGTCTGACTCCAAGCTAAAGAAGCAGTGACGGAAACACAGACATGATGCCAACCACATGATGTCTGTCACAGGAAGAGACACAGACTGTTGTCAACAACATATTGGTAAGAACACAACACACCATATGGTATAGACAGACTGAAGAAAAGAGTGATTTGCAACTTCATCTCTCAGAAGCAAAGCATCTCTAACAAATGAATGAATAATATGTCACTGCCTAATTTATATAGTTTATATGACTGTATTCACTATTTCTAGGCATTCTAATCCACACTCAATGCATAAGGGGTATCATATTGGCTCTACTCTGGATTGAGATGACACCCTTGTCATTATCAATATCAGTACCTCACTCTAACCAGATTACAAGCTAACCGACTCATCATCACAAAATATGCAACACATTTAACCTTTTAAGGCAGCAGCCACATGGTGCATCGTAGTCTTCTATTGAGTAGAGGAAATATCACAAAGTGTGGGAAATCCTTATAGATGTTTATCTCCATTGTGTCTCAAATCCTCAGTGATGAATGTGGTGATCTGTGATGATAATGGAAAAGATTAGTCCGCATGGAGAGAAGAATGATTTTCTGTTTACATTAAAAAAAAGTTCGCTTTCATGACCCTCAAGGGTTCTGATTTAATGTGTCCACTTTGTAATCCGCGTAAGCTTGATCTGAAAAATATGAAATGTGCCTTCTTTTCACACACACACGCACACACACATTTCCATGCTATGCATTCATGCCCCAGTCCATCATTGACCTTGAGGTGTCTCACTCACAGTTTGCATCCATTAAAAAGCTGTGGCTGTGTTAAAATCATCTCCCACCGTCAGCGTGAAATGTCTATTACCACCCAATCTTATTTCCTGTTTATATGGCGACTACCTCAACATACTGTTTTTAATTACTTCTCTCCGGCAGCAGATGTTTCTGGCAGCAACCTGCTGCGGATTACTCCCGCGAGAGCTAATGCGCTATGACGGACCCCACTTTTCCAATCAATAACTTGCCCTAAAACTGCCATCTTCTCTGCCAAATACAATATCCAATTCTAATCACACATCATTTTCTTTAAGGGGGTTTAATTGCAGATTGTAGCTGTAGACCTTTCTGGTGTTCTCTGATAAAGAATTAAGAGGCCTGCACACGTAGCAATAATATGCGGGTATATAACCTCTTTCAACTTTTTGTTATTTAAAGTTTGGGTAGTGCGTATCACTTTCTTGTGTTTCTTCCATAGTTAACTACTATATCAACAATGAAAACGATACAACACAGGAAGTGAGGGGCGCTTTACACTATCTCACTGTAGTCAACCAATGAAACGGTCCTTCTGAAAAAACACTGTGTATTCACTTCTTCTTATGTGTATTGAGCTCGACACTCAGAGAGAGAGAGAAAGAAAGAGAAACATGGCTACAAGTCACATTGCATCGCAAGTCCCTTGAAGTGTTTGTGAGGTCTCTGGTAGAATGCTGAGATTGAGAGCAAGGACATGATAAAAATCAATGCGGCAAGTAGGTGCCCTTTTACTGAGCTGCCAGCGCTATGTAGATCTAGATAATCTCTTCTGAAGAAATGCACAATAAAAAAAAAAAAGAAACGTCCCTTTTTCAGGACCCTGTCTTTCAAAGATAATTCGTAAAAATCCAAATAACTTCACAGATCTTCATTGTAAAAGGTTTAAACACTGTTTCCCATGCTTGTTCAATGAACCATAAACAATTAATGAACATGCACCTGTGGAACGGTCGTTAAGACACTAACAGGTTACAGACAGTAGGCAATTAAAGTCACAGTTATGAAAACTTAGGACACTAAAGAGGCCTTTCTACTGACTCTGAAAAAATGTTAAAAGATGCCCAGGGTCCCTGCTCATCTGCGTGAATGTGCCTTAGGCATGCTGATAGGAGGCATGAGGACTGCAGATGTGGCCAGGGCAATACATTGCAATGTCCATACTGTGAGACGCCTAAGACAGCGCTACAGGGAGACAGGACGGACTACTGATCATCCTCGCAGTGGCAGACCACGTGTAACAACACCTGCACAGGATCAGTACATCCGAACATCACATCTGCGGGACAGGTACAGGATGGCAACAACAACTGCCCGAGTTACACCAGGAACGCACAATCCCTCCATCAGTGCTCAGACTGTCCGCATTAGACTGAGAAAGGCTGGACTGAGGGCTTGTAGGCTTGTTGTAAGGCAGGTCCTCAACAGACATAACCAGGCAACAATGTCCCCAATGGGCACAAACCCACTGTCGCTGGACCAGACAGGACTGGCAAAAAGTGCTCTTCACTGACGATTCGCGGTTTTGTCTCATGAGGGGTGATGGTTGGATTCGTGTTTATCATCAAAGGAATGAACGTTACACCGAGGCCTGTACTCTGGAGTGGGATCGATTTGGAGGTGGAGGGTCTGTCATGGTCTGGGGCGGTGTGTCACAGCATCATCGGACTGAGCTTGTTGTCATTGCAGGAATTCTCAACGCTGTGCGTTACAGGGAAGACAACCTCCTCCCTCATGTGGTACCCTTCCTGCAGGCTCATCCTGACATGACCCTCCAGCATGACAATGCCACCAGACATACTGCTTGTTCTGTGCGTGATTTCCTGCAAGACAGGAATGTCAGTGTTCGGCCATGGCCAGCGAAAAGCCCAGATCTCAATACCATTGAGCACGTCTGGAACCTGTTGGATCGGAGGGTGAGGGCTAGTGCCATTCCCCCCAGAAATGTCCGAGAACTTGCGGGTGCCTTGGTGGAAGAGTGGGGTAACATCTCACAGCAAGGACGGGCAAATCTGGTGCAGTCCATGAGGAGGAAAGTTTAATTTAGATTTTGACCCCCCCTTTGTTCAGGGACACATAATTCCATTTCTGTTAGTCACATGTCTGTGGAACTTGTTCAGTGTATGTCTCAGTTGTTGAATCTGTTCATACAAATATTTACACATGTTAAGTTTGCTGAAAATAAATGCAGCTGACAGTGAGTGGACTTTCTTTTTTAGTTTATTGGTTGATCAAACACATCTTATATGGAGAAGCATCTATTTTGTCTGAGTTGTCTCAGGTTAGAACACACTGAGCTAGATCTTGATACATACAGTGCATTCGGAAAGTATTCAGATCCCTTCACCTTTTTCACATTTTGTTACGTTATAGCCTTATTCTGAAGTTTATTAAATTAATATTTTCACTCACCAATCTACACATAATACCCCATAATGACAAAGTTAAAACTGGTTTTTGGAAATGTTTGCAAATGTATAAATACCTTACACACAAAAGTATTCAGACTATGAGACTCAAAATTGAGTTCAGGTGCATCCTGTCCACCTGTGGGAAATTCAATTTATTGGACGTCATTTACAAAGGCACACACCTGTCTATTTAAGGTCCCACAGTTCACAGTGCATGTCAGAGCAAAAACCAAGCCATGAGGTTGAAGAAATTGTTCGTAGAGCTCCGAGACAGGATTGTGATGAGGCACAGATCTGGGGAAGGGTACCAAAAAATGTCTGCAACATTGAAGGTCCCCATGAACAGAGTTGCCTCCTTCATTCTTAAATGGAAGAAGTTTGTAATCACCAAGACACTTCCTATAGCTGGCCGCCCGGTAAACTGAGCAATTGGGGGAGAAGGGCCTTGGTCAGGGAGGTGACCAAGAACCCAATGGTCACTCTGACAAAGCTCCAGAGTTCCCCTGTGGAGATGGGAGAAACTTCCAGAAGGACAACCATCTCTGCAGGAGTCCACCAATCAGGCCTTTATGGCAGATTGGCCAGACGGAAGCTCTCCTCAATAAAAAGCACATGACAGCCCACTTGGAGTTTACCAAAAGGGACCTAAAGGACTCTCTGGTCTGATGAAACCAATATTGAACTCTTTGACCTGAATGCCAAGCGTCACGTCTGGAGGAAACCAGGCACAACTCCTCACCTGGCCAATACCATCCCTTCTGTGAAACATGGTGGTGGTAGCATCATTCTGTGGGAGTGTTTTTCAGACTGGGGGGGACTAGACATGAGAGAAATATGAACGGAGCAAAATACAGAGAAATCCTTGATGAAAACCTGCTCAAGAGCGCTCAGGACCTCAGACTGGGGCTAAGGTTCACCTTCCAACAGGACAATGACCTAAGAATACAGCCAAGACATGAGTGGCTTCGGGACAAGTCTCTGAATGTCCTTGAGTGGCCCAGCCAGAGCCCATACTTTAACCCGATCGAACATCTCTGGGTAGACCTGAAAATAGCTGTAAAGCGATGCTCCCCATCCAACCTGACAGAGCGTGAAAGGATTTGCAGAGAAGAATGGGAAAAACTCCACAAATACAGGTGTCCCAAGCTTGTAGTGTCATACCCAAGAAGACTCGAGGCTGTAATGACTGCCAAAGGTGCTTCAACAAAGTAAAGGGTGTGAATACTTATGAAACTGTGATATTTCAGTTTTGTGTTTTTAATAAATAAAAAATAAAAAATGTTATCTGTTTTTGCTATGTCACTATGGGGTATTGTGTGTAGATTGATGAGGGGGAAAAACATATTTTATCAGTTTTAGAATAAGGCTGTAACGTAACAAAATGTGGAAAAAGTGAAGGTCTGAATATGTTAAAATTATAGTCGTAATAATCAGACTTTTGGACCTGTATATCAGTTATACTCATCTTTTCACACTCCACACCACCTCAATGTACAGATCTATCTCACAAGTTTACAGTGAATAGTCACCAAAGGTTTTCCAGTCAAGATAATCAAAAGACTCCCATCAAATGCTCACTTTCACTTTTGTTATCTCTTGTACCCTCTTCTTCTTTTCTGCTCTGATTTAAAACCCTGATTCTGTTTCTCTTGTACGCTTCTCAATTTTTCAATGTTACGTGAATGTTTGTCTCTACGCTCTTTATCTGTTACTGTATTTCAGAATGAAACAACATGTTGAAATACGTTTAACCATTTATTAAATACTGAATAATGCAAGTCTTAGCGATATAGGCTCTGCTCCTTCAGGCTAGCTCACTGCCGAAGCAAAGGGTCAATATATAAAATTACTTACAAGCAGTGAACGCGGTAAGGTATACCAATCCCCCAAAACAGCAGAACCATACGCCAGACAACTACGGCAGAAAGATCCATTTAGATATGAACACGTAGACAAGCTGAAGTCATCGTACCATTACAAGACTTTATACTATGTGTGAATATTAACCATGTGTAGCATGAGCTATACAATGTACAGTGCCTTCAGAAAGTATTCATACCCCTTGACTTATTCCACAAGTCTCTAAATGCTTTCCATACCTGGTTTGTGCAACATTTGCTCATTATTCTTTTAAGAATTCTTCAAGCTCTATAAAATTGGTTGTTGATCATTGCTAGACAACCATTTTCAGGTCTTGCCATAGATTTTCAAGCAGATTTAAGTCAAAACTGTAACTAGGCCACTCAGGAACATTCACTGTGTTCTTGGTAAGCAACAAAGTGTAGATTTGGTCTTCTGTTTTAGGTTATTGTCCTACTGAAAGGTGAATTCATCATGTCTGGTGGAAAGCAGACTGAACCAAGTTTTCCTCTAGGATTTTGCCTGTACTTAGCTCCATTCCGTTTCTTTTTTATCCTGAAAAACTCCCCAGTCCTTAACGATTACAAGCATAACAATAACATGATGGAGCCACCACTTTGCTTGAAAATATGGAGAGAGGTACTCAGACATGTTGTATTGGATTTACCCCAAACATAAAACTTCTTATTCAGGACAATAACTGCGTTGCCATCATTTTTGCAGTATTATTTTAGTGCCTTGTTGCAAACAGGATACATGTTTTGGAATATTTGCATTATGTACATGCTTCCTTCTTTCCCCCTGTCAATTAGGTTAGTATTGGAGAGTAACTACAATGTTGTTGATCCATCCTCAGTTTTTTCCTAACACAGCCATTAACTTCTCTAGGATATGTGGGACACTAACGTCCCACTTGGCCAAAATCCAGAAAAAATGTAGCGCAACAAATTCAAATATATTACTATAAAAATCAATCTTTCATGAAATCACACATGAAAGACACCAAATTAAAGCTACACATGTTGTGAATCCAGTCAACATGTTTGATTTCAAAATGGATTTGCGGGGAAAGCACACCAAACAATTATGTTAGCTCAGTACATAGCCACAGAAAAACACAGCAATTTTCCCAGCAAAATATAGTAGTAACAAAAGGCAGAAATAGAGATAAAATTAATCACTAACCTTTGAACATCTTCATCAGATGACACTCATATGACATCATGTTACACAATACATTTATGTTTTGTTCGATAATGTGTATATTTATATCCACAAAACTCGGTTTACATTGGCGCCATGTTCAGAAATGCCTCCAAAATATCCAGAGTAATTACAGAGAGCCACGTCAAATAACAGAAATACTCATCATAAACTTTGATGAAAGATACATGTTTTACATATAATTAAAGATACACTTGTTCTTAATGCAACGGCTGTGTCAGATTTAAAAAAAACTTTACGTAAAAAGCACACCATGCAATAATCTGAGAAGGCGCTCAGATTTAACAACATTTCTCCGCCATGTTGGAGTCAACAGAAATACGAAATTACATCATAAATATTCCCTTACCTTTGATTATCGTCATCAGAATGCAGTGCCAGGAATCCCAGTTCCACAATAAATCGTTGTTTTGTTCGATAATGTCCATTACTTATGTCCAATTAGCAAATTTTGCTAGCATGTGTAGTACACGTGTCCAAACGCTCGCACAGATACAGGCAAATGTCGGACGAAAACTTCAAAAAGTTATATTACAAGTCGAATAAACTGGTCAAACTTAGTAGAGAATCAATCTTCAGGATGTTGTTATCATATACAGTGGGGAGAACAAGTATTTGATACACTGCCGATTTTGCAAGTTTTCCTACTTACAAAGCATGTAGAGGTCTGAAATTTTTATCATAGGTACACTTCAACTGTGAGAGACGGAATCTAAAACAAAAATCCAGAAAATCACATTGTATAATTTTTAAGTAATTAATTTGCATTTTATTGCATGACATAAGTATTTGATCACCTACCAACCAGTAAGAATTCCGGCTCTCACAGACCTGTTAGTTTTTCTTTAAGAAGCCCTCCTGTTCTCCACTCATTACCTGTATTAACTGCACCTGTTTGAACTCGTTACCTGTATAAAAGACACCTGTCCACACACTCAATCAAACAGACGCCAACCTCTCCACAATGGCCAAGACCAGAGAGCTGTGTAAGGACATCAGGGATAAAATTGTAGACCTGCACAAGGCTGGGATGGGCTACAGGACAATAGGCAAGCAGCTTGGTGAGAAGGAAACAACTGTTGGCGCAATTATTAGAAAATGGAAGAAGTTCAAGATGACGGTCAATCACCCTCGGTCTGGGGCTCCATGCAAGATTTCACCTCGTGGGGCATCAATGATCATGAGGAAGGTGAGGGATCAGCCCAGAACTACACGGCAGGACCTGGTCAATGACCTGAAGAGAGCTGGGACCACAGTCTCAAAGAAAACCATTAGTAACACACTACGCCGTCATGGATTCAAATCCTGCAGCGCACGCAAGGTCCCCCTGCTTAAGCCAGTGCATGTCCAGGCCCGTCTGAAGTTTGCCAATGACCATCTGGATGATCCAGAGGAGGAATGGGAGAAGGTCATGTGGTCTGATGAGAAAAAATAGAGCTTTTTGGTCTAACTCCACTCGCCGTGTTTGGAGGAAGAAGAAGTATGAGTACAACCCCAAGAACACCATCCCAACCATGAAGCATGGAGGTGGAAACATCATTCTTTGGGGATGCTTTTCTGCAAAGGGGACAGGACGACTGCACCGTATTGAGGGGAGGATGGATGGGGCCATGTATCGCGAGATCTTGGCCAACAACCTCCTTCCCTCAGTAAGAGCATTGAAGATGGGTCGTGGCTGGGTCTTCCAGCATGACAACGACACGAAGCACACAGCCATGGCAACTAAGGAGTGGCTCCGTAAGAAGCATCTCAAGGTCCTGGAGTGGCCTAGCCAGTCTCCAGACCTGAACCCAATAGAAAATCTTTGGAGGGAGCTGAAAGTCCGTATTGACCAGCGACAGCCCCGAAACCTGAAGGATCTGGAGAAGATCTGTAGGGAGGAGTGGGCCAAAATCCCTGCTGCAGTGTGTGCAAACCTAGTCAAGAACTACAGGAAACGTATGATCTCTGTAATTGCAAACAAAGGTTTCTGTACCAAATATTAAGTTCTGCTTTTCTGATGTATCAAATACTTATGTCATGCAATAAAATGCAAATTAATTACTTAAAAATCATACAATGTGATTTTCTGGATTTTTGTTTTAGATTCCGTCTCTCATAGTTGAAGTGTACCTATGATAAAAATTACAGACCTCTACATGCTTTGTAAGTAGGAAAACCTGCAAAATCGGCAGTGTATCAAATACTTGTTCTCCCCACTGTATATCCAATAACGTTCCAACCGGAGTATTCTTTTCAGTCTCTATAAGTAATGGAACGCATGGCGATATCATGAGGAAAGTGCGTGACCAAGAACTGGCACTCTGCCAGACCACTGACTCAAACACCTCCCATCCGGTCCCACAACACAGCATAAGCTTCATTCCACGTTCTACTGACTGTTGACATCTAGTGGAAGGTGCAGGAAGTGCAAACAGATCCATATATTACAGGGAATTGAATTGGCGATGACTTTAACTTCTCTGCGCTACGGATCCCTTTTACGGGATCATTTTCCTAAACAACCGCTGAATTGCAGGGCGCAAAATATTATTACAAATATTTATAATCATGCAATCACAAGTGAAATATACCAAAACACAGCTTAGCTTGTTGTTAATCCACCTATCATGTCAGATTTTGAAAATATGCTTTACAGCGAAAGAAATCCAAGCTTTTGTGAGTGTATCAATCAATGCTAGAACAGCTAGTCCTAAATTAGCATGGTCACGAAAGTCAGAAAAGCATTTAAATTAATCGCTTAGCTTTGATAATCTTCGGATGTTTGCACTCACGAGACTCCCAGTTACACAATAAATGTTATTTTTGTTCGATAAATATTACTTTTATAACAAAAAAACGCCATTTGGGTTGCGCGTTATGTTCACAAAACTACAGCCTCGTTCCGGTCCTGAAAGGCAGAAAATTCCCAAACGTATCAGATTCAATAATATTACTAAAAATATTTATAATCATGCAATCACAAGTGAAATATACCAAAACACAGCTTAGCTTGTTGTTAATCCACCTATCATGTCAGATTTTGAAAATATGCTTTACAGCGAAAGAAATCCAAGCTTTTGTGAGTGTATCAATCAATGCTAGAACAGCTAGTCCTAAATTAGCATGGTCACGAAAGTCAGAAAAGCATTTAAATTAATCGCTTAGCTTTGATAATCTTCGGATGTTTGCACTCACGAGACTCCCAGTTACACAATAAATGTTATTTTTGTTCGATAAATATTACTTTTATAACAAAAAAACGCCATTTGGGTTGCGCGTTATGTTCACAAAACTACAGCCTCGTTCCGGTCCTGAAAGGCAGAAAATTCCCAAACGTATCAGATTCAATAATATTACTAAAAATATTTATAATCATGCAATCACAAGTGAAATATACCAAAACACAGCTTAGCTTGTTGTTAATCCACCTATCATGTCAGATTTTGAAAATATGCTTTACCTTTACCTTTGCCTAACCCTAACCCTAACCAAAAAAACGCCATTTGGGTTGCGCGTTATGTTCAGAAAACCAAAGCCTCGTTCAGTTCGACAAATTCCAAAAAGTATCCGTAATGGTCGTAGAAACATGTCAAATGTTTTTTATAATCAATCCTCAGGTTGTTTTTAACAAACATAATCGATAATATTTCGACCGTGACCTATTCAATAAGAGAGAAAAAGAAATTGGAGAGCTACCTCTCTCGCGCGCAGGAATTAATCAGAGGACACCTGACTAGTTTTGAAAGATCTCGCTCATTTTTCAAAATAAAAGCCTGAAACTATGTCTAAAGCCTGGTCACAGCCTGAGGAAGCCATTGGAAAAGGAATCTGGTTGACACCCCTTTAAATGGAAGAAAGACAGGCCAGGAAACACAGATAAAAAAAAAAATCACTTCCGGGTTAGATTTTCTCAGGTTTTCGCCTGCAGAATCAGTTTTGTTATACTCACAGACAATATTTTGACAGTTTTGGAAACTTTGGAGTGTTTTCTATCCTAATCTGTAAATTATATGCATATTCTACGATCTGGACCTGAGAAATAGTCCGTTTACATTGGGAACGTTATTTAAAAAATAAAAAAAATTCTGACCCCTAGCGTCAAGAGGTTAACATCGACCACTCTCAGAATTCTCACTTCCTGTTTGGATTTTTTCTCAGGTTTTTGCCTGCCATATGAGTTCTGTTATACTTACAGACATCATTCAAACAGAAACTTCAGAGTGTTTTCTATCCAATACTACTAATAATATGCATATATTAGCATCTGGTACTGAGTAGGAGGCAGTTTACTCTGGGTACGCTTTTCATCCAAACGTGAAAATGCTGCCCCCTATCCATAAGAAGTTTAACATTTGCTAACCATGTGTGTGACCAATAAAATTTGATTTGATTTGACATATATGTATATATATTCTTAATCCATGACTTACTTATATTTCCATGTATTCTGGGTATGTGTTATGAAACTGTTAGATATTACTTGTTCAATATTACTGCACTGTCGGAGCTAGAAGCACAAGCATTTCACTACACCCGCAATAACATCTGATAAACATATGTATTTGACCAATAACATTTGATTTGATTTGTATTCACACCCCTTTCTTAGTACTTTGTAGAATCACCATACTCATAACATGATGCAGCTGTCAGGACCCGGTTACGAACTCGGGTCTCCGGTGTGAGAAACAGTCACTTAGCAAACTGAGCCACTAATAGTCGGCAGAACCCAGAATATGAGGCAGACACAGCAGTACTTGAGACAGTGTTTTAATAAAGTAAAAAGGAAAGTACTTCAGACAAAAATATTAATCCACAACGTCAAAAGTAATTCCAAGAGAAAAAAGGTAATCCTCCAAGACAAAAGGTAAATCCACAAGGTGGTAGATACCGCAGGGAAAAAAACCTAAAAAGAATAATAAAAAATAAATAAACAAGAACAAAAACAGAGTACCTCAAGAGAATCCAACAGGAGTAACAAATGTTCACAGCATCGCTGGGGCTGGGTGCTAACATACAAACACAGAGCAAAGAACTGAGGAAAACTAAGGGTTTAAATACATTCAAGGGAAACGAGGCACAGGTGCAAATAATAACTGGAAACAAGGGAAAAGAAAAGGGTCAAAAAAGCACAATGGGGGCATCTAGTGGCCAAAACCGGAACAATCCTTGCCAAATCCTGACAGCAGCCACCACTGTAGTTGAAAAATATGGAAAGTGGTACTCAGTAATGCATTGTATTGGATTTGCCACAAACTTAAAATATTGTGTTCAGGTCAAAAAAGTGAATTGCTTGCATACAAGTTGTGCAGTATTACTTTTTAAAATGTAAATGGCGTGTTATATACAGTACCAGTCAAAAGTTTGGACGCACCTACATTTACATTTAACATTTAAGTCATTTAGCAGACGCTCTTATCCAGAGCGACTTACAAATTGGTGCATTCACCTTATGATATCCAGTGGAACAACCACTTTACAATAGTGCATCTAACTCTTTTAAGGGGGGGGAGGGTTAGAAGGATTACTTTATCCTATCCTAGGTATTCCTTAAAGAGGTGGGGTTTCAGGTGTCTCCGGAAGGTGGTGATTGACTCCGCTGACCTGGCGTCGTGAGGGAGTTTGTTCCACCATTGGGGTGCCAGAGCAGCGAACAGTTTTGACTGGGCTGAGCGGGAACTGTACTTCCTCAGAGGTAGGGAGGCGAGCAGGCCAGAGGTGGATGAACGCAGTGCCCTTGTTTGGGTGTAGGGCCTGATCAGAGCCTGAAGGTACGGAGGTGCCGTTCCCCTCACAGCTCCGTAGGCAAGCACCATGGTCTTGTAGCGGATGCGAGCTTCAACTGGAAGCCAGTGGAGAGAGCGGAGGAGCGGGGTGACGTGAGAGAACTTGGGAAAGTTGAACACCAGACGGGCTGCGGCGTTCTGGATGAGTTGTAGGGGTTTAATGGCACAGGCAGGGAGCCCAGCCAACAGCGAGTTGCAGTAATCCAGACGGGAGATGACAAGTGCCTGGATTAGGACCTGCGCCGCTTCCTGCGTGAGGCAGGGTCGTACTCTGCGAATGTTGTAGAGCATGAACCTACAGGAACGGGTCACCGCCTTGATGTTAGTTGAGAACGACAGGGTGTTGTCCAGGATCACGCCAAGGTTCTTAGCACTCTGGGAGGAGGACACAATGGAGTTGTCAACCGTGATGGCGAGATCATGGAACGGGCAGTCCTTCCCCGGGAGGAAGAGCAGCTCCGTCTTGCCGAGGTTCAGCTTGAGGTGGTGATCCGTCATCCACACTGATATGTCTGCCAGACATGCAGAGATGCGATTCACCACCTGGTTATCAGAGGGGGGAAAGGAGAAGATTAATTGTGTGTCGTCTGCATAGCAATGATAGGAGAGACCATGTGAGGATATGACAGAGCCAAGTGACTTGGTGTATAGCGAGAATAGGAGAGGGCCTAGAACAGAGCCCTGGGGGACACCAGTGGTGAGAGCACGTGGTGCGGAGACAGATTCTCGCCACGCCACCTGGTAGGAGCGACCTGTCAGGTAGGACGCAATCCAAGCGTGGGCCGCGCCGGAGATGCCCAGCTCGGAGAGGGTGGAGAGGAGGATCTGATGGTTCACAGTATCAAAGGCAGCCGATAGGTCTAGAAGGATGAGAGCAGAGGAGAGAGAGTTAGCTTTAGCAGTGCGGAGCGCCTCCGTGACACAGAGAAGAGCAGTCTCAGTTGAATGACTAGTCTTGAAACCTGACTGATTTGGATCAAGAAGGTCATTCTGAGAGAGATAGCAGGAGAGCTGGCCAAGGACGGCACGTTCAAGAGTTTTGGAGAGAAAAGAAAGAAGGGATACTGGTCTGTAGTTGTTGACATCGGAGGGATCGAGTGTAGGTTTTTTCAGAAGGGGTGCAACTCTCGCTCTCTTGAAGACGGAAGGGACGTAGCCAGCGGTCAAGGATGAGTTGATGAGCGAGGTGAGGTAAGGGAGAAGGTCTCCGGAAATGGTCTGGAGAAGAGAGGAGGGGATAGGGTCAAGCGGGCAGGTTGTTGGGCGGCCGGCCGTCACAAGACGCGAGATTTCATCTGGAGAGAGAGGGGAGAAAGAGGTCAAAGCACAGGGTAGGGCAGTGTGAGCAGAACCAGCGGTGTCGTTTGACTTAGCAAACGAGGATCGGATGTCGTCGACCTTCTTTTCAAAATGGTTGACGAAGTCATCAGCAGAGAGGGAGGAGGGGGGAGGAGGGGGAGGAGGATTCAGGAGGGAGGAGAAGGTGGCAAAGAGCTTCCTAGGGTTAGAGGCAGATGCTTGGAATTTAGAGTGGTAGAAATTGGCTTTAGCAGCAGAGACAGAAGAGGAGAATGTAGAGAGGAGGGAGTGAAAGGATGCCAGGTCCGCAGGGAGGCGAGTTTTCCTCCATTTCCGCTCGGCTGCCCGGAGCCTGTTCTACCTATTCATTCAAGGGTTCTGAAGTTTGCTAGAGAGCATTTGGATGATCCAGAAGAAGATTGGGAGAATGTCATATGGTCAGATGAAACCAAAATATAACGTTTTGGTAAAAACTCAACTCGTCGTGTTTGGAGGACAAAGAATGCTGAGTTGCATCCAAAGAACACCATACCTACTGTGAAGCATGGGGGTGGAAACATCATGCTTTGGGGCTGTTTTTCTGCAAAGGGACCAGGACGACTGATCCGTGTAAAGGAAAGAATGAATGGGGCCATGTATCTTGAGATTTTGAGTGAAAACCTCCTTCCATCAGCAAGGGCATTGAAGATGAAACGTGGCTGGGTCTTTCAGCATGACAATGATCCCAAACACACCGCCCGGGCAATGAAGGAGTGGCTTCGTAAGAAGCATTTCAAGGTCCTGGAGTGGCCTAGCCAGTCTCCAGATCTCAACCTCATAGAAAATCTTTGGAGGGAGTTGAAAGTCCGTGTTGCCCAGCAACAGCCCCAAAACATCACTGCTCTAGAGGAGATCTGCATGGAGGAATGGGCCAAAATACCAGCAACAGTGTGTGAAAACCTTGTGAAGACTTACAGAAAACGTTTGACCTCTGTCATTGCCAACAAAGGGTATATAACAAAGTATTGAGATAAACTTTTGTTATTGACCAAATACTTATTTTCCACCATAATTTGCAAATAAATAAATTAAAAATCCTACAATGTGATTTTCTGGATTTTTTTTTCTAATTTTGTCTGTCATAGTTGAAGTGTACCTATGATGGAAATTACAGGCCTCTCTCATCTTTTTAAGTGGGAGAACTTGCACAATTGGTGGCTGACTAAATACTTTTTTGCCCCACTGTACCTAAGCTGCAGAGAATAAGTTCATTACAGTTACCAGCCTCAGAAAGTGCAGCTGAAATAAATGCTTCACAGAGTTCAAGTAACAGACACATCTCAACATCAACTGTTCAGAGGAGACTGCTTCATGGTCGAATTGCTGCAAAGAAACCACTACAGAAGGACACCAATAATAATAGGAGACTTGATTGGGCAAAGTAACACCAGAAATGAACATTAGACCGGTGGAAATCTTTCCTTTGGTCTGATGAGTCCAAATATGAGATTTTTGGTTCCAACTGACGTGTCTTTGTGAGACGCAGAGTAGATGAACGGATGATCTCCTCATGTGTTGTTCCCACAGTGAAGCATGGAGGAGGAGGTGTAATGGTGTAAAGGGGTGCTTTGCTGGTGACACTGTCACTGATTTATTTAGAATTCATGGCACACTTAACCAGCATGGCTACAACAGCATTCTGCAGCACTACACCATCCCATCTGGTTTGCGCTTAGTGGGACTTTCATTTGGTTTTCAACAGGACAATGACCCAACACACCTCCAGGCTGTGTAAGGGCTATTTGACCAAGGAGGAGAGTGATGGAGTGCTGCACCAGATGACCTGGCATCCACAATCACCCGACCTCAACCCAATTGAGATGGTTTGGGATGAGTTGGACCGCAGACTGAAGGAAAAGCAGCCAACAAGTGCTCAGCATATGTGGGAACTCCTTCAAGACTGTTGGGAAAGCATTCCAGGTGAAGCTGGTTTAGAAAATGCCAAGAATGTGCAAAGCTGTCATCAAGAGAAAGGGTGGCTACTTTGAAGAATCTCTAATATAAAATATATTTTCATTTGTTTAACACTTTCTTGATTACTAACTGATTCCATGTGTTATTTCATAGTTTTGATGTCTTCACTATTATTCTGCAATGTAGAAAATAGTACAAATAAAGGAAAACCCTTGAGTAGGTGTGTCCAAACTTTTGACTGGTACTGTATATGTGAGAAACACAGGAATTGCATAAGAATCACGATTGTTTTGTATATTTCTTCTTATAAGAAGTAGGCCATGATCATATATGATTGACATAACATTTGTTTAAGTAATTTCCATGTGTGTGATCACTCTTGGCTTCATGCTTTAATATTAAAGTTAAACTGATTCAAATTCACACTCTCACTGTACAGGGGCACTGTTTTACCATAAACATCTGGCCATAGTCAGTACTAATTGAATTACACCTGAGACTGCTGTACAACAAATGCACACATCACGTGAGACAGGGAGATGTTGCTGTCAATCTGGTTCTCCTAACAATCTCCATTTTAGATCTAACATTTGCGGAACTACTGTACTTGATCACTGTAAAAGTACAGTAAGAGTATGTGTGTATTATTGCTTCTTTGGGCTTGACAGGAAAGTCCTCATGAATTGCCTGTCATCTCTGAACGGTGTATCTCAAAAAGGAAACAGTGGTGGAAGTCAGTTAAAGGTTTACGGGTCTGTGTTCTTAGGTTTTCGGTTGTGGATTTGTATCATGGCTACAGTACATGGTTTAAAGCATATTTTGTTAGCACAAAAAGTCATTTTCGTGTCCTCAAAGTAACTATTTACAAATGCAAATCAACGTGATCCATGTCATGTGATAATAACCATGAATGTTTTTTATTTCCTAGTCTATAAATACCTATGCTTTACCCACAGTTGTTTATTTCATTATTGTATGGTTGTAATTTGTGATTTTTCATGACAGAAGGGATATCAGGGCACCTATCAAGGAGAGTCGCTATCATACAGGAAATACAAGCGTTCTCTTCCTCCGAGCTGCTGTTTCACAGCATGGCCAGATAGTGGCAGTGTAAGTGTACCACAGAAAACTACACTAGAGCCACCTGTCCAGCAGGAGGAAATTGTAAGGAATTTCAACAGAAGTGGTTTGTTTGGATGACAATGGATGACTCTTTTTAAAGTCAAAATAATCTACTGTACATAATACGTCAATAAATAAAAAAAACTCTATGTCCAAATGTTGATCTGGCTACAGCTCAATTTGTGTGAGGAGTAGTGAGAGCAAGGAATTCAAGAAGCTTTGAGCAAGAAGTAGGCACAATTAGTTGAACACACTGTATGTCTGTTTGGGATGTCATGGTCAGGTTATAAACTGATTGCAAAATAATGTTTTTCCACACATCTTTCAATGACCAGACACATTTTTAAAATTCATTTTAGATACAATATAGTGATAATACATATTTTTCAGGCATCTTGATGTAAACAAGGAAAATACATTTGGTTGTACAGTAATTTGGTTATCTGATGTAACTTCAAACAGAAAACCAGATTTAAACCAGAAATTACATCACTATGACATCTATTGTGGAAAATTACACGATTAGTTATGCTATCTCGTCTTTTACTGTTTAAAGATTTGTCTCTTGTTATATGTTTTTTTTAACCTGATACAAACTTGTCTTTGCGGGACATGGTCATGAGACTGGGCGTATAGCTAAGGTCCGCTTGGGTGCTGCCACAGCATGTGACATCCCGTGGGTTCACTATCTACAGAAAGTCACATGTATGGAAACTTGCAGAAAGGAACGCATTATAGTGTTTTGCTGTTGTGAATGCAGTTAGACGGTTGAGCCCTCGGCTATCAACCTTGTGCTATCTTAAATCTGCACAGACAATTAATTACATTTTACACATTATCTGCTGACTGCCACCTATACAAAAAGGATGTGCTTCTCTATAAAAGGTTTGAACTGGCACTGTTTGTTGAGCTTTTCAACTATGCACTGTTGAGTGGATAGTTGATTCTCCATTTTTGCTAATCTTATAATAAAGTGTTGTTTGAAAGAATCTGCAGTCACTCTTCCCTTTGATTAGATATTCCACGACAAATTGGTGACAGCGGTGGGATGCTAACTCTGCTTGCTGATTGCTCCCGGGAAACTGCACGCAGGGGCTCCGTTAGACGTGGCTCAGGGTACCACACACTAAAATGGAGCAGAGAGGAACCCGCCTCTGACCTGCCGGGAGTGTCAGTGAGTGGATACATCATTCCGGACAGATTTGATAAATTCAGGGTGAGAAAATAGAAAATCTTGTTCTAAGAACAGGTTGAGCACATTATGTCTTTGTTGTAGCAAAGACACCCCAGTTAGAAACTTTGCTGTAACAGAGTTATTTCTGAATAGGGGAAGTTCTAGGAGTAATTATAGGGCAACCATCCTGATTTATTTTTTATTTATTTTTATTTCACCTTTATGTAACCAGGTAGGCTAGTTGAGAACAAGTTCTCATTTGCAACTGCGACCTGGCCAAGATAAAGCATAGCAATTCGACACATACAACAACACAGAGTTACACATGGAATAAACAAAACATACAGTCAATACAGTAGAACAAAAGAAAACAA
This sequence comes from Salvelinus alpinus, assembly GCF_045679555.1. Classification (NCBI taxonomy): domain Eukaryota; kingdom Metazoa; phylum Chordata; class Actinopteri; order Salmoniformes; family Salmonidae; genus Salvelinus; species Salvelinus alpinus. The sequence continues at coordinate 52,400,261 of NC_092105.1, read as the reverse complement.
AAAGTCTATATACAGTGAGTGTAAATGAGGTAAGATAAGGGAGTTAAGGCAATAAATAGGCCATGGTGGCGAAGTAATTACAATATAGCAATTAAACACTGGAATGGTAGATGTGCAGAGGATGAATTTGCAAGTAGAGATACTGGGGTGCAAAGGAGCAAGATAAATAAATAAATACAGTATGGGGATGAGGTAGGTAGATAGATGGGCTGTTTACAGATGGGCTATGTACAGATGCAGTGATCTGTGAGCTGCTCTGACAGCTGGTGCTTAAAGCTAGTGAGGGAGATATGAGTCTCCAGCTTCAGAGATTTTTGCAGTTTGTTCCAGTCATTGGCAGCAGAGAACTGGAAGGAAAGACGACCAAAGGAGGAATTGGCTTTGGGGGTGACCAGTGAGATATACCTGCTGGAGCGCGTGCTACGAGTGGGTGCTGCTATGGTGACCAGTGAGCTGAGAAAAGGCGGGGCTTTACCTAGCAGAGACTTGTAGATAACCTGTAGCCAGTGGGTTTGGCGATGAGTATGAAGCGAGGGCCAACCAACGAGAGCGTACAGGTCGCAATGGTGGGTAGTGTATGGGGCTTTGGTGACAAAACGGATGGCACTGTGATAGACTGCATCCAGTTTGTTGAGTAGAGTGTTTGGAGGCTATTTTATAGATGACATCACCGAAGTCGAGGATTGGTAGGATGGTCAGTTTTACGAGGGTATGTTTGGCAGCATGAGTGAAGATTTCATTTTGGATTGGAGATGCTTAATGTGAGTCTGGAAGGAGAGTTTACAGTCTAACCAGACACCTAGGTATTTGTAGTTGTCCACGTATTCTAAGTCAGAGCCGTCCAGAGTAGTGATGCTGGACGGGCGAGCAGGTGCAGGCAGTGATCGGTTGAATAGCATGCATTTAGTTTTACTTGCGGTTAAGAGCAGTTGGAGGCCATGGAAGGAGAGTTGTGTGGCATTGAAGCTCATCTGGAGGTTAGTTAACAAAGTGTCCAAAGAGGTGCCAGAAGTATACAGAATGGTGTCGTCTGCGTAGAGATGTATCAGAGAATCCTCAGCAGCAAGAGCAACATCATTGATGTATACAGAGAAGAGAGTCGGCCCGAGGATTGAACCCTGTGGCACCCCCATAGAGACTGCCAGAGGTCCGGACAACAGGCCCTCCGATTTGACACACTGAACTCTATCAGAGAAGTAGTTGGTAAACCAGCTGAGGCAATCATTTGAGAAACCAAGGCTGTCGAGTCTGCCAATAAGTATGTGATGATTGACAGAGTCGAAAGCCTTGGCCAGGTCGATGAATACGGCTGCACAGTAATGTCTCTTATCGATGGCGGTTATGATTTAGGACCTTGAGCATGGCTGAGGTGCACCCATGACCAGCTCTGAAACCAGATTGCAAAGCGGAAAAGGTATGGTGGGATTCGAAATGGTCGGTAATCTTTTTGTTAACTTGGCTTTCAAAGACCTTAGAAAGACAGGGTAGGATAGATATAGGTCTGTAGCAGTTTGGGTCTAGAGTGTTAAACCCTTTGAAGAGGTGGATGACCGCGGCAGCTTTCCAATCTTTGGGGAATCTCAGACGATTTGAAAGAGAGGTTGAGCAGGCTAGTAATAGGGGTTGCAACAATTTCGGCAGATCATTTTAGAAAGAGAGGGTCCAGATTGTCTAGCCCGGCTGATTTGTAGGGGTCCAGATTTTGCAGCTCTTTCAGAACATCAGCTATCTGGATTTGGGTGAAGGAGAAATGGTGGGGGCTTTGGCGGGTAGCTGTGGAGGGTGCCGGGCAGTTGACCGGGGTAGGGGTAGCCAGATGGAAAGCATGGCCAGCAGTAGAGAAATGCTTATTGAAATTCTCAATTATAGTAGATTTATCGGTGGTGACAGTGTTTCCTAGCCTCAGAGCAGTGGGCAGCTGGGAGGAGGTGCTCTTAATCTCCATGGACTTTACAGTGTCCCAGAACTTTTTTGAGTTAGTAATACAGGATGCAAATTTCTGTTTGAAAAAGCTAGCCTTAGCTTTCCTAACTGCCTGTGTGTATTTGTTCCTAACTTCCCTGAAAAGTTGCATATCACGGGGGGCTATTTGATGCTAATGCAGAACGCCAGAGGATGTTTTTGTGCTGGTCAAGGGCAGACAGGTCTGGAGTGAACCAAGGACTATATCTATTCCTAGTTAAAAAAATAAATAATTGGGCATGCTTATTTAAGATGGTGAGGAAGGCACTTTTAAAGAATACCCAGGCATCATCTACTGATTGGATGAGGCCAATCTCATTCCAGGATATCCCGGCCAGGTCGATTAGAAAGGCCTGCTCGCAGAAGTGTTTTAGGGAGCGTTTGACAGTGATGAGGGGTGGTCGTTTGGTCGCAGACCCATTACGGATGCAGGCAATGAGGCAGTGATCGCTGAGATCTTGATTGAAAACAGCAGAGGTGTATTTGGAGGGCGAGTATACAGGTATACATGTATACAGAAAATACCCGAGCTCTGAAGCAACTTCCAGAAAATTGTAACGGAAATGGCGCCACACCAAACTGGCAGTCTTCCGACTAGCTTGGAAAGACAGTACCGTGCAATATCGAAGAGCCCTCACTGCTACTCGATCATCCTATTTTTCCAACTTAATTGAGGAAAATAAGAACAATCCGAAATGTATTTTTGATACTGTGGCAAAGCTAACTAAAAAGCAGCATTCCCCAAGTGAGGATGGCTTTCACTTAAGCAGTAATACATTCATGAACTTCTTTGAGGAAAATATCATGATCATTAGAAAGCAAATTACGGACTCCTCTTTAAATCTGCGTATTCCTCCAAAGCTCAGCTGTCCTGAGTCTGCACAACTCTGCAAGGACCTAGAGAGACAAGAGAGACAATTAAGTGTTTTAGTACTATATCTCTTGACACAATCATGGCCTCTAAACCTTCAAGCTGCATACTGGATCTTATTCCAACTAAACTACTGAAAGAGCTGCTTCCTGTGCTTGGCCCTCCTATGTTGAACATAATAAACGGCTCTCTATCCACCGGATGTGTACCAAACTCACTAAAAGTGGCAGTAATAAAGCCTCTCTTGAAAAAGCCAAACCTTGACCCAGAAAATATAAAAAACTATCGGCCTATATCGAATCTTCCATTCCTCTCAAAAATGTTAGAAAAAGCTGTTGCGCAGCAACTCACTGCCTTCCTGAAGACAATGTATACGAAATGCTTCAGTCTGGTTTTAGACCCCATCATAGCACTGAGACTGCACTTGTGAAGGTGGTAAATGACCTTTTAATGGCGTCAGACCGAGGCTCTGCATCTGTCCTCGTGCTCCTAGACCTTAGTGCTGCTTTTGAGAGATTGGAAACCCAAATTGGTCTACACGGACAAGTTCTGGCCTGGTTTAGATCCTATCTGTCGGAAAGATATCAGTTTGTATCTGTGAATGGTTTGTCCTCTGACAAATCAACTGTAAATTCCGGTGTTCCTCAAGGTTCCGTTTTAGGAACACTATTGTTTTCACTATATATTTTACCTCTTGGGGATGTCATTCGAAAACATATTGTTAACTTTCACTGCTATGCGGATGACACACAGCTGTACATTTCAATGAAACATGGTGAAGCCCCAAAATTGCCCTCGCTAGAAGCCTGTGTTTCAGACATAAGGAAGTGGATGGCTGCAAACGTTCTACTTTTAAACTCGGACAAAACAGAGATGCTTGTTCTAGGTCCCAAGAAAAAAGAGATCTTCTGTTGAATCTAACAATTAATCTTGATGGTTGTAAAGTCGTCTCAAATAAAACTGTGCAGGACCTCGGTGTTACTCTGGACCCTGATCTCTCTTTTGACGAACATATCAAGATTGTTTCAAGGATAGCTTTTTTCCATTTACGTAACATTGCAAAAATCAGAAACCTTCTGTCCAAAAATGATGCAGAAAAATTAATCCATGCTTTTGTTACTTCTAGGTTAGACTACTGCAATGCTCTACTTTCCGGCTACCCGGATAAAGCACAAAATAAACTTCAGTTAGTGCTAAATACGGCTGCTAGCATCCTGACTAGAACCCCAAAATGTTATCATATTACTCCAGTGCTAGCCTCCCTACACTGGCTTCCTGTTAAGGCAAGGGCTGATTTCAAGGTTTAACTGCTAACCTACAAAGCATTACATGGGCTTGCTCCTACCTATCTTTCCGATTTGGTCCTGCCGTACATACCTACACGTACGCTATGGTCACAAGACGCAGGCCTCCTAATTGTCCCTAGAATTTCTAAGCAAACAGCTGGAGGCAGGGCTTTCTCCTATAGAGCTACATTTTTATGGAATGGTCTGCCTACCCATGTGAGAGACGCAGACTCGGTCTCAACTTTTACGTCTTTACTGAAGACTCATCTCTTCAGTGGGTCATATGATTGAGTGTAGTCTGGCCCAGGAGTGTGAAGGTTAAAGGAAAGGCTCTGGAGCAACGAACCGCCCTTGCTGTCTCTGCCTGGCCGGTTCCCCTCTCTCCACTGGGATTCTCTGCCTCTAACCCTATTACAGGGGCTGAGTCACTGGCTTACTGGTGCTCTTTCATGCCGTCCCTAGGAGGGGTGCGTCACTTGAGTGGGTTGAGTCACTGACGTGATCTTACCGCTTGCTATAGACCTCCCTCTGCCCCCAGCTGTGCCCTCGATACCATATGTGAATTGATTGCCCCCCATCTATCTTCTGAGCTCGTGCTACTAGGTGACCTAAACTGGGACATGCTTAACACCCCGGCCATCCTACAATCCAAGCTTGATGCCCTCAATCTCACACAAATGATCAATGAACCTACCAGGTACAACTCCAAATCCGTTAACACGGGCACACTCATATCAAATCAAATCAAATCAAATTGATTTATATAGCCCTTCTTACATCAGCTGATATCTCAAAGTGCTGAACAGAAACCCAGCCTAAAACCCCAAACAGCAAGCAATGCAGGTGTACAAGCACGGTGGCTAGGAAAAACTCCCTAGAAAGGTCAAAACCTAGGAAGAAACCTAGAGAGGAACCAGGCTATGAGGGGTGGCCAGTCCTCTTCTGGCTGTGCCGGGTGAAGATTATAACAGAACATGGCCAAGATGTTCAAATGTTCATAAATGACCAGCATGGTCAAATAATAATAATCACAGTGGTTGTCGAGGGTGCAGCAAGTCAGCACCTCAGGAGTAAATGTCAGTTGGCTTTTCATAGCCGATCATTAAGAGTATCTCTACTGCTCCTGCTGTCTCTAGAGAGTTGAAAACAGCAGGTCTGGGACAGGTAGCACGTCAGGTGAACAGGTCAGGGTTCCATAGCCGCAGGCAGAACAGTTGAAACTGGAGCAGCAGCACGGCCAGGTGGACTGGGGACAGCAAGGAGTCATCATGCCCGGTAGTCCTGACGCATGGTCCTAGGGCTCAGGTCCTCCGAGAGAGAGAAAGAAAGAGAGAAGGAGAGAATTAGAGAGAGCATACTTAAATTCACACAGGACACCAGAGGCTCTAGAGGCTCTACAGTGAAATAAGACAGTAATCACTAACCAGGACAGTAATGGATGAGGCATATTGATATTAGAGAGAGGCATGCGTGGCCAAGTGAACATATGGGTCCAGTGAATGGTTGGGCTGGCTGGGGACACGGCGAATCATACAGTTAGCAGGCTAATGCTAACACGCTAACAGTAAGTAGGCCAGGGCTAACAAGCTAGCAGTTAGCAGACCGGGGCTGGCAAGCTAGCAGTTAGCAGACCGGGTTAGCAAACAAGCAGTTAGCAGACCGGGGCAGGCAAGCTAGCAGTTAGCAGACCGGGGCTAGCAAGTTAGCCTTTGGTGGACGTCGCGATGGGGGTAAGTCTGTTTTTGCCTCTTCGTGTGGTGACGTCGATAGACCAGTCGTGGAATTAGTAGGGTTCCAAGTAGCTCTAGGTAGCTAGCAGTCCTGGCAGGTTAGCAGAATGTGCCTTCAGCGGGCGTCGCGCCTGAGGGGCCTGCTGGAATCCTCGGGCAGATTACGTCGGTATTCCAGTCGTAGAGGATCGGCGGGGTTCTGTGCCCCGTACCGGCAGTAGAAGGGGTCCGGATATTGTAGCTCAGGAGTGGGCTTCGGTGGTAGCACAGGAGCCCTGGCCGGGCTTGCTTCAGGCTAATTGGCGCTTGCTCCGGGATGGAAACGCTAGCCAGGAGTGGTCACCCGGGATTGCGGTTAGCTAGTTGCGAAGATCCAGATGAAAATGTTCAGAGTTTCCGGTAGGAATTCAGGGATATGGAGAGAAATAGGTCCGTTATGCTCTGGTTTGAGTCACGTTATTCGAACTGGCGAGAGCTTTCCGAGCTAAAGGTTAGCTGGTGACCGCTAGCAATGGTTTGCTAACCGATAGCTGGTAGGTAGTTAGCTGGCTAGCTTTAGTTGAGGGATTCCAGATCCGAAGTGAATAGAAATACTTTAGAAAAAAGCAGATCCACGCCACATTGGGTGAGGCGGGTTGAAGCAGGGTGACCCTGTAGGAGCAGGGGACTACTCCGACTGGGATATTTTTCTTGAAGCAGAGGTATCCTGGTTAGAGACAGGGGTTGTGTTTCTCTATTGAAGCAGGTAAAAAAAATATTAATACAACTGTAAAAAAAAAAAATATAGGAAAAAAAATGATTGTAAAAGAAAATTTATTAATCAGTGTACTATGATTGGGAAACCAGCTATAAATGTATACCCTACACAGATATGTGCATAGGAGTAACTAGCATGTGGGTAAGACATTTAAAATTACATAGAGTAAAACATATTTTGATGGAGATGAAATTACTCTTTCATATGATAAGAAAGGAAGACGTTCCTAACCAAATACTGTTGTTGTGTGTTTGTGTCTGAGTGTGTGTGTGTGTTTGTGTCTGAGTGTGTGTGTGTGTTTGTGTTTGTGTCTGAGTGTGTGTGTTTGTTTGTGTCTGAGTGTGTGTGTGTGTGTTTGTGTCTGAGTGTGTGTGTGTATAGACAGGGAATGATAACGAAAAGAAGGAAAACAGGGATGATGATGATAATGACTGTCCACCCCCTAACTTTGCTTGTTACAACTGTGGAAAATAGGGACATTTTGCTAGAAAGTGTCCAAACCCAAGTAAACAGAGGACAGCGGGGGAAGGTTAGAAAACCGGACTTCCACCGAAAACAACCCTTTTACAACCCACATATGGACTGATGCGAGGCAGAGACTGTTGACGCCCTTGGACAGCATTTAAAGATTTTTTTAAAAACCCCCGTGAGGAGCCGATGGTTTGTCTCGCCGTCAATGGTGAGTCAATAGCTTTTCTGGTAGATACTGGTGGCGATATATCTGTCATAAATTCACATCCATGTCCAAACCTCCCATGTCAAATGAATCAGCAATGTCAACAATGTGGAGTGACTATGTTAGCTAGCTACCTAACGTTAGTTGGCTACTAATATGTCGAACTTGTCAGTATATTAACTATATGCTATCCAACGTTTACTGACTTGACTATTCACCTCATTCTTAGCTTAGCTAAATGGTATAGTCGTTGTGCGTTCTCAAAGGACATTGTTAAATGGGGTGATTTGTAAATTCGCTCTGGCTATTTGTTCCGATTTCAGAGCACTCTCGTCTGAATGTACCAGAGTGCAGAATAACTGATGGATTTACGAATGGTCAATACCCGTTGAATATGGCCGGTGTCAGTAAACATCAGGGAAAGAACGTAACTAAAATGTTGGATAACATGAAAAAAGCCTAACCAGCTCTACTAGGGTGAGTGAATGGTCAAAGTGAGGATGTGTTCTCTTATTTGTGTCTGGAAGTAGCAAGCAAGCTAGCCATGGTGGGTTCAGAGAGCTTGGATCAACCCTGCTCCTTGGCCAGAGCAGGCAGTGTGCACTCTGAACAGTCTGAATTTCCAAAACACTCGAATTTGTCAAATGTCTATCTAGTCATTTGTTACGCTAACAAGCTAGCAAGAGGCTGCATAGCAACAGCAACAACTTCCGGTACTGAAAGGTTACCATTGTTTACATTGTTTACAGTATCTAAAATGAACTAATAGTATGTAGTATGAAGTATATACTCAAGCATGGAGTATATTACAGTGGTTCCTCCTTTAGAAGTTGTGTCATACTGCAACACACCTTGTGGGCTGCTGCAGCATCTTGTGGCATGTCATCTAATTGTCAGCCATTTTTTCTGATAATGCAAGTTAGTGCTAGTTTGAACACCAGAGGGCATCTTTGAGAAACATTTGATAGTCTTCAATATTGACCAGAGAATTTAATACCTTTTTTGTAATAACATAGTATATGGGATTGATTTTAAGAAATGTGTCTTAATTAATCAGATTAATATTATGGTGTATCTATTCCGAGGAAAACGAAAAACGAATTGGTAGGTGATCAAATACTTTTACAATTACTTTTAGAGTTTGGGATTTACAAATGTGAGCTTTTAATTATTAGTTGCATTGTTTTAGTTCGAACGTGCAGACTTTTTTTCTTTAAATATTTTTTTTTATGTAAGATGCTACATTTTTGACCAATTAGGCTGTTAAGGCTCATAGCCTACCTCAGCCAGTTAAGTTATTTTATATAGGTCTAGGCTCCGGAGAAATAGACTCCAATTAAAGCCCTCTTGTTGTTTGTAAAGTCAAATTAAAATGAAGATTGTTGTTGAACTGAATTGCTCGACTGGTGTAGGTTTTCTCTATCTGTTGGTGTGCAACACTTGCATAACAAGTTAGCTATATTTTCAGCACCAGCCACTGTTCACCTCCTATTGTTGCGCTGTGGTTGCCGCCAGTTGTTTTTTTATTTGAACCTTTATTTAACTAGGCAAGTCAGGTAAGAACACATTCTTATTTACAATGACGGCCTACCCCGGCCAAACCCGGATGGCGCTGGGCCAATTGTGTGCCTCCCTATGGCACTCCCAATCATGGTAAGATGTGATACAGCATGTATTCGAACCAAGGACTGTAGTAAAGCCTCTTCACACCTAGCTCGAGTTGGGGATGGGCGGTTTTCACACCTTGCTTGATTACTAGACAATTCTGTAGTAAAGGTTGAAAAGTATATTGTTCAGCTAACAGCCCATCCTGCTATGCTTGTGAAAAACTAATAATAATTATTTCCCCCCTTTCCATGTTAAAGATTACAATTGATAAAGTGTTTTTAGCCACAATCAGCCCCAACCCCAATTAATATATTTGGGCACAGTCGATAGTGTGCTGGACCTCGGGCTAGAACATTGAGGGTTCGAAACCTTCTCCCTGCTTGTTTCATTACATTATTATGCCGGTCTCAGAGCAATTCCTGGATTGTTACTCCCATCTCGTTCCTCGCCCTCTTCCACACGTCATTCTTCCACACGTCATGACGCCGTGACGCTGTGCACCTCTAAGTCCCGCGGTGTAAGCTCACAACATTTAAAGGAGGAACCACTGTAGTATGGCTATTTGAACACAGCTTGGGTATGTGAGTATATTGACTAAATGTGTACGTATGTTTTGATGGCAGGTTTGAAACCTGTTATCAACATGGATATAAAGGAAAAATACCAAAGCGTAGAGTGTTGGGCCGTTGGTCATTCGAAAAGTGAGTTTAGGGGCAATAGAAATATTCATTTATGACAGGAACGTATGGGGGATTCACTTACCCTAACCAATGAAACTATAAACGTTTATGGATTTTTTTTTTTAAATCTGACACAGCGGTTGCATTAAGAACAAGTGCATCTTTAATTCTATGTAAAACATGTATCTTTCATCAAAGTTTCTGTTATTCTGTTATTTCTGTTATTTGATGTGGCTCTCTGCAATTTCTCCGGGTATTTTGGAGGCATTTCTGAACATGGCGCCAATGTAAACTGAGATTTTTGAATATAAATATGCACATTATCGAACAAAACATACATGTATTGTGTAACATGATGTCCTATGAGTGTCATCTGATGAAGATCATCAAAGGTTAGTGATTAATTGTATCTCTATTTCTGCTTTTTGTGACTCCTATCTTTGGCTGGGAAAATGGCTGTGTTTTTCTGTGGCTATGTACTGACCTAACATAATCGTTTGGTGTGCTTTAGCCGTAAATCCTTTTTGAAATCAGACATGTTGGCTGGATTGACAACAAGTGTAGCTTTAATTTGGTGCCTTTCATGTGTGATTTCATGAAAGTTTGATTTTTATAGTAATTTATTTGAATTTGGCACTCTGCATTTTCTCTGGCTTTTGGCCAAGTGAAACAGTAGCGTCCCACATATCCCAGAGAAGTTAAAGTTCATCCAAGAAACACTTGGATGAACTTGAAGGTTATTTTTTGGTAATTGTGTCTTTATTATGTGCCACATGTTAACCTCTCTTGGGTAGGGGGCAGTATTTTCACGTCCGGATGAAAAGCACGCTCAAAGTAATGCCTGTTACTCAGGCCCAGAAGCTGGGATATGCATATAATTGGTAGCATTGGATAGAAAACACTTTGGCATTTGTATAAATGTTAAAATAATGTATGAGACTATAATACAATTGATATGGCGGGCAAAAATCCAAAGAAAAAGCAACCAGATTTTTTTTTTTGAGCTCCCAGGGTCGTATAATGGAAATGTAATTCACGCTCCCAGATTGCAATTCCTATGGCTTCCACTAGATGTTAACAGTCTTTGTTCATTGTTTCAGGCTTGTTTCTTCAAAAACTAGCAAGATTTACATTTTTTTGTACAAAGAGTCCCGATACAATATCAGTCTGCTTACTAATTTTACTTTCTATTGAACATACTTCTTTCCGTATGAAATATTATAGTTTATTTGCATTTTAGGATACTGTTAAAATTATGTCTGTGAGTATAACAGAACTGATATGGCAGGCGAAACCCAGAGGACAAACAATCCTCCCCCAAACAAATTTCAGCCCACCACTATTTTCAATGGACATCATTTTATTATAAGGCCAAGTCCTCCCAGATTGCAGTTCCTGGGGCTTCCACTAGATGTCAACAGTCTTTACAAAGAGTAAAGAGCCAGAAATTGTAGTTTTTCTAGGTGAATCCCAGTTTGGCTGTAGTGTTTCCAAGCGCGTGGAAGAGAGCGCGTTCTTTGGTATTTTTCTCCGGTAAAGACAATAACGATTCTCCGTCTTAAATTGTATTGTTTATTTATGTATTAGGGTACCTAAGGTTTGATTATAAACATTGTTTGACTTGTTTGGAAAAGTTTATTAGTAACGTTTGGGATTAATTTTGTATGCATTTTGATGGAGGGAAACTGGGTGGATTATTGACTGAAGCGCGCCAGCTAAACTGAGTTTTTATGGATATAAAGAAGGACACTATCGAACAAAAGGACCATTTGTGATGTATCTGGGACCTTTTGGAGTGCCAACAGAAGAAGATCCTCAAAGGTAAGGCATTTTTTATATCGCTATTTCTGACTTTTGTGTCGCACCTGCCTGGTTGAAATATGTTTTTCATGTGTTTGTATGCGGGGCGCTGTCCCCAGATAATCGCATGGTTTGCTTTCGCCGTAAAGCCTTTTTGAAATCTGACACAGCGGCTGGATTAACACGAAGTTAAGCTTTATTTTGATGTATTCCACTTGTGATGTTATGTTTGTTAAATATTTATAATACTGTAGTTTGAATTTCGTGCTCTGAAATTTCACCGGATGTTGGCCAGGTGGGACGCTACCATCCCACCTGCCCATAAGAAGTTAACCTCTCTTGGGTACGTGAGACGTTAGCGTCCCACCTCTTCAACAGTCAGTGAAACTGCTGGGCGCCAAATTGAAATACAGAAATACTCATTATAAATATTCAGAAAACAAAACATATTTTACATAGGTTTAAAGATGAACTTCTTGTGAATCCAACCACGGTGTCAGATTTAAAAAATGCTTTACGGCGAAAGCATACCTTACGATTATTTGAGAACATAGCCCAGCAGACAAATCATTACAAACAGTAACCAGCCAAGTAGAAGAGTTACACAAGTCAGAAATAGAGATCAAATTAATCCCTTACCTTTGATGATCTTCATATGGTTGCACTCAGCAGACATTAATTTACTCAATAAATGTTCCTTTTGTTCGATAAAGTCTCTTTATATCCAAAAACCTCCGTTTTGTTCGCGCGTTTTCTTCGGTAATCCACAGGCTCAAACGCAGTCAAAACAGGCAGACAAAAAATGCAAATTGTATTTGGAAAGTTCATAGAAACATGTCAAACGATGTTTATATTCAATCCTCGGGTTGTTTTTAGCCTAGATAATTGATAATATTTCAACCGGACAATAACGTTGTCAATATAAAAGGTAAACAAGAAAGGCACTCTCTCGGTCACGCGCATGAAAAAGCTCTGTGACACTTTAGTGTCCACTCATTCAGACTGCTCTTACTTCCTCATTTTTCAGAATACAAGCCTGAAACAATTTCTAAAGACTGTTGATATCTAGTGGAAGGCATATGAACTGCAATTTGAGTCCTAAGTCAATGGATACTGTAATGGCATTGAATAGAAAACTACAAAAACAAAACTACTTCCTGAATGAATTTTTCTCAGGTTTTCGCCTGCCAAATAAGTTATGTTATACTCACAGACACTATTGTAACAGTTTTGGAAACTTTAGAGTGTTTTCTATCCAATCTACCAGTTATATACATATCATATCTTCGGGGCACAAGACGCATGCAGTTTAATTTGGGCATGCTTTTCATCCAAAATTCCGAATGCTGCCCCCTACCCTAGAGAAGTTAACCTCTACAGGATCGGTGGGTTCCCCGCGGGGCGATTGAGCTAACGTAGGCCAATGTGATTAGCATGAGGTTGTAAGTAACAAGAACATTTCCCAGGATATAGACATATCTGATATTGACAGAAAGCTTACATTCTTGTTAATCTAACTGCACTGTCCAATTTACAGTAGCAATTACAGTAAAATAATACCAAGCTATTGTTTGAGGAGAGTGCACAGTTATGAACTTGGAAATGTATTAATAAACCAATTAGGCACATTTGAGAGATTATAACAGAACATGACCAAGATGCTCAAACGTTCATAGATGACCAGTAGGGTCAGATAATAATAATCACAGTGGTTGTAGAGGGTGCAACAGGTCAGCACCTCAGGAGTAAATGTCTCTCACTCTGAATGTCATAGCCGATCATTCAGAGTGAGAGACAGCAGGTGTGGTAGAGAGAGAGTCCAAAACAGCAGGTCCGAGACAAGGTAGCAAGTCCAGTGAACAGGTCAGGGTTCCATGGCCGCAGGCAGAACAGTTGAAACTGGAGCAGCAGCATGACCAGGTGGACTGGGAATAGCAAGGAGTCATCAGGACAGGTCGTCCTGAGGCATGGTCCTAGGGCTCAGGTCCTCCGAGAGAAGAGAGAGAAAGAGAAAGAGAAAGAGAGAGAGAAAGAGAAAGAGCGAAAAACAGAGAGTTAGAGGGAGCATACTTAAAAATTCACACAGGACACCGGATAAGACATGAGAAATACTCCAGATATAACAGACTGACCCGAGCCCCCCGACACATAAACTATTGCAGCATAAATACTGGAAGCTGGGACAGGAGCTGGGAGACACTGTGGCCCTGTCCAACGATACCCCCGGACAGGGCAAAACAGGCAGGATATAACCCAACCCACTTTGCCAAGGCACAGCCCCCACACCACTAGAGGGATATCTTCAACCACCAACCTACTACCCTGAGACAAGGCCGAGTATAGCCCACGAAGTCTTCCCCACAGCACGAACCCGAGGGGGGTGCCAATCCGGACAGGAAGATCATGTCAGTGACTCAACCCACTCAAGTGACGCACCCCTCCTAGGGACGGCATGGATGAGAACCAGTAAGAGGCAGATAATCCCAGTGAAGAGAGGGGAACCGGCCAGGCAGAGACAGAAAGGGCGGTTCGTCGCTCCAGTGCCTTTCCGTTCACCTTCACACCCCTGAACCAAACTACCCTCAATCATAGGACCTACTGAAGAGATGAATCTTCAATAAAGACTTAAAGGTCGAGACCGAGTCTGCGTCTCTCACATGGATAGGCAGACCATTCCATAGAAACGTAGCTCTATAGGAGAAAGTCCCGCCTCCAGCTGTTTGCTTAGAAATTCTAGGGACAGTAAAGAGGCCTGCGTCTTGTGACCATAGCGTAAGTGTAGGTATGTACGGCAGGACCAAATCGGAAAGATAGGTAGGAGCAAGCCCATGTAATGCTTTGTAGGTTAGCAGTAAAACCTTGAAATCAGCCCTAGCCTTAACAGAAAGCCAGAGTCTAGCACTGGAGTAGTATGATACAAAATGTTTGTTCTAGTCAAGATTCTAGCAGCTGTGTTTAGCATTAACTGAAGTTTATTTAGTGCATTATCCAGTAGCCGGAGTAAAGCATTGCAGTAGTCTAATCTAGAAGTGATAAAAGCATGGATTCATTTTTCTGCATAATTTTTGGTCAGAAAGCTTCAGGTTTTTGCAATGTTACGAAGATGGAAAAAAGCTGTCCTTGAAATGTTCTTGATATGTTCGTCAAAAGAGAGATCAGGGTCCAGAGTAACGCCGAGGTCCTTCACTGATTTTTTTGAGATGACTGTACAACCATCAAGATTAATTGTCAGATCCAACATTAGATCGCTTTGTTTCTTGGGACCTAGAACTAGCATCTCTCTTTTGTCCAAGTTTTTTATATTTTCTGGTTCAAGGTTTGTCTTTTTCAAGAGAGCCTTTATTACTGCTACTTTTGGTGAGTTTGGTACACATCTGATGGATGGGGAGCCGTTTATTACATTCAATATAGGAGAGCCAAGCACAGGAAGCAGCTCTTTCAGTACTTTAGTTGGAGTAGGGTCCAGTATGCAGCTTGAAGGTTTAGAGGCCAAGACTATTTTTATCAATGTGTCAAGAGAAATAGTATTAAACAACTTGAGTGTCTCCCTTGATCCTAGGTCCTGGCAGTGTTGTGCAGACTCAGGACAACTGAGCTTTGGAGAAATACGCAGATTTAAAGAGAAGTCCGTCATTTGCTTTCTAATGATCATGATCTTTTCATCAAATAAATTGTTGAATTTATCACTGCTGAAGTGAAAGCCATCCTCTTTTGGGGAATGCTGCTGTTTAGTTAGCTTTGCGACAATATCAAAACAAATTGGGGATTATTCTTATTCTCCTCAATTAAATTGGAAAAATACGATGATCGCAGCAGTGAGGGCTCATCGATTCTGCATGGTACTGTCTTTCCAAGCTAATCGGAAAACTTCCAGTTTGATGTAACGCCATTTCCGTTCCAATGTTCTGGAGGCTTGCTTCAGGGCTCGGGTATTTTCTGTATATCAGGGAGATAGTTTCTTATGACAAATGTTTTTTGTTTTTAGGGGTGCGACTGCATCTACGGTATTACGGAATGTTAGATGTAGTTCCTCAGTTAGGTGGTTAAATGATTTTTGTACTCTCACGTCCTTGGGTAGGTGGAGGGAGCCTGGAAGGGCATCTAGGAATCTTTGGGTTGTCTGAGAATTTGATGATCCTTGGTTTGGGTCTGAGCAGATTATTTGTTGCGAATGCAAACGTAATAAAATGGTGGTCTGATAGTCCAGGATTATGAGGAAAAACATTAAGATCCACAATATTTAAACCAAGGGACAAAACTAGGTCCAGAGTATGACTGTGGCTGTGAGTAGGTCCGGAGACATGTTGGATAAAACCCACTGAGTCGATGATGGCTCCGAAAGCCTTTTGGAGTGGCTCTGTGGACTTTTCCATGTGAATATTAAAGTCACCAAGAAGTGTAATATTACCTGCTATGACTAGAAGGTCCGATAGGAATTCAGGGAACTCAGTGAGGAACGTTGTATACGGCCCAGGAGGCCTATAAACAGTAGCTATAAAAAGTGATTGAGTAGGCTGTGTAGATTTCATGACTAGAAGCTCAAAAGACGAAAACATTCTTTTTTTTTAGTAATTTGAAATTTGCTATCGTAAATGGTAGCAACACCTCTGCCTTTGCAGGATGCTCGGGGGATATGGTCACTAGTGTAACCAGGGGGTGAGGCCTCATTTAACACAGTAAATTCATCAGGCTTCAGCCATGTTCCAGTCAGTCCAATCACATCAAGATTATGATCACTGATTAGATCATTGACTATAACTGCCTTAGAAGTGAGGGATCTAACATTATTAAGTAGCCCTATTTTGAAATGTGAGATATCATAATCTCTTTCAATAATGACAGGAATGTAGGAGGTCTTTATTCCAGTGAGATTACTAAGGCGAACACCGCCATGTTTAGTTTTGCCCAACCTAGATCGAGGCACAGACACGGTCTCAATGGGATAGCTGAGCTGACTACACTGACTATGCTAGTGGCAGACTCCACTAAGCTGGCAGTCTTGATACAATATTTTGAACAGAAATGTAATGGTTCATTGGATCAGTCTAAGGCTTTGAACATACACTGCTTCCATCTAGTGGCCAAAATATAAATTGCGCCTGGGCTGGAATAATACAATATGGCCTTTCTCTTGCATTTCAAAGATGATTATCTTTTACCAGCTCTAATGTATTATATTCTCCTACATTAATTTCACATTTCCACAATCGTCAAAGTATTTTGTTTCAAATGGTATCAAGAATATGCATATCCTTGCTTCAGGTCCTGAGCTACAGGCAGTTAGATTTGGGTATGTCATTTTAGGCGAAAATTGAAAAAAAGGGGCTAATCCTTAAGAGGTTTTAATGGAAATGCTTGTAAGTAATTCTATTTTCTAAAGGGGGGAAATATCGTGGAAAATTACATATAATTGGTCATGCCATCCAGTGTTTTACTATTTAAAGAATTGTTTCTTGTTTATGCTAGTGTTTTTCTAACCTGATATAAACGTGTCTTTGTGGGACCTTGTGCTATCTTAAGTCTGCACAGACAACTAATTACCTTTTACACACTATCTGCTGACTGCCACGTATACAAAAAGGATGTGCTTCTCTATAAAAGCTTTGAACCGGCACTATTCATCGAGCTTTTCAACTATACACTGTTGAGTGGATAGTTGACTCTCCATTTTTGCAAATCTTATAATAAAGAGTTGCTTGAAAGAATCTGCAGTCTCTCTTCCCTTTGATTAGATATTCCACAACACATCCCATGCCAAATTTGGCCCACTGGGAAATAGAACCAAAGATAGACCATTACAAAATACAAGGTAACCTACAGTGATAAAATTCATGAAAATTAAGAATAGTGTTTTGTACAATAGACATTGGAATCTGGAATTAGACGAGCAGGTGTCCACATGCTTTTGGTCATGTAGTGTATACTGCACTGCTTTAAGGGATGAGGGAATGGCTTTCCATTTAGGTTTGCTATACTATCCCCAAATCCTAGCTTGAATTTTGCAGTAAACTTTAATCTTTCCACATTGATGTAAATGACCCTGTCTTTTAAAGATAATTCATAAAAATCCAAATAACTTCACAGATCTTCATTGTAAAAGGTTTAATTAAACACTATTGTAAAAGGTTTAATTAAACACTGTTTCCCATGCATGTTCAATGACCCATAAACAATTAATAAACATGCACCTGTGGAACGGTCATTAAAACACTAATAGCTTACAGACGGTAGGCAATTAAGGTCACAGTTATGAAAACTCAGGACACTAAAGCGGCCTTTCTACTGATTCTGAAAAACACCAAAAGAAAGATGCCCAGGGTCCCTGCTCATCTGCGTGAATGTGCCTTAGGCATGCTGCAAGGAGGCATGAGGACTGCAGATGTGGCCAGGGAAATAAATTGCAATGTCCGTACTGTGAGATGCCTAAGACAGCGCTACAGGGAGACAGGACGGACAGCTGATCGTCCTCGCAGTGGCAGACCACGTGTAACAACACCTGCACAGGATCGGTACCATTACACCTGCAGGACAGGTACAGGATGTCAACAACAACTGCCCGAGTTACACCAGGAATGCACAATCCCTCCTTCAGTGCTCAGACTGTCCGCAATAGGCTGAGAGAGGCTGGACTGAGGGCTTGTAGGCTTGTTGTAAGGCAACAACGTCGCCTATGGGCACAAACCCACCGTCGCTGGACCAGACAGGACTGGCAAAGAGTGCTCTTCACTGACAATTTGCGGTTTTGTCTCACGAGGGGTGATGGTTGGATTCGCGTTTATCATCAAAGGAATGAACGTTACACCGAGGCCTGTACTCTGGAGCGGGATCGATTTGGAGGTGGAGGGTCTGGGTGTGTCACAGCATCATCGGACTGAGCTTGTTGTCATTGCAGGAAATCTCAACGCTGTGCGTTACAGGGAAGACAACCTCCTCCCTCATGTGGTACCCTTCCTGCAGGCTCATCCTGACATGACCCTCCAGCATGACAATGCCACCAGCTATACTGCTTGTTCTGTGCGTGATTTCCTGCAAGACAGGAATGTCAGTGTTCGGCCATGGCCAGCGAAGAGCCCGGATCTCAGTACCATTGAGCACGTCTGGAACCTGTTGGATCGGAGGGTGAGGGCTAGGGCCATTCCCCCCAGAAATGTCAGAGAACTTGCAGGTGCCTTGGTGGAAGAGTGGGGTAACATCTCACAGCAAGAAATGGCAAATCTGGTGCAGTCCATGAGGAAGAAATGCACTTTCCATACTTAATGCAGCTGGTGGCCACACCAGATACTTTTTCTTTTGATTTTGACCCCCCTTTTTTCAGGGACACATTATTCAATTTCTGTTAGTCACATGTATGTGGAACTTGTTCAGTTTATGTCTCAGTTGTTGAATCTTGTTATGTTCATACAAATATTTACACATGTTAAGTTTGTTGAAAATAAACGCAGTTGACAGCGAGAGGACATTTATTTTTTTGCTGAGTTTAGTACCACATTTTTTTTATTGATAATAAGCAAGTCATCTACTGACCCTGAGAGTCAGTGGCCAATGGCTTACAAGTAGTATTAACATTGTTGTGATCAAATCAATGGTTGAAACGACCTCAGTCGGTAACTTGAGGGTTAACAGCTCATGTCATGAATCTAATGTTAGCCATAGTTGGTTGACTTGATGAGTCAATATTATGACTGCCAAATCTACCTTTAAACCAGATACGGATGTAGGATTTTAATTTGATCACTCGTTTGTTGCTGAGAATTTTCCTGCACCACAGCACATGCTAAATTCTAGTGTATTCAAGGTTTAAAAAGGCTTCTAAAGTTTGTAATTTCCACTTTAAAATGTCAAACTTGATTTGCCCTAATTAAAAATGTATCAACCACTACAAACAAATGTCCATTAATCATAATCCACATAGTCATTCACATTTCCTGTTGCTGCAGGATTATTTTCCTGCTGTAGCAAACTGGCTCAAATTATGATCCTACATCTGTATATTACACAAATAATTACTGTTACTGTCAGGTTTATAGACACTAGGATAGGTTTATAGGCCAGACTGACAAAGCCTTTGGTGGTATTCTAGGCTGATTACATTGCAGATGTTGCACTCCATCCACCAATGGTTGTGTGCCATATCATCTACTGTGCCGAAAATAGCTGCATTCAATCTGTCTCTGTCATAATAGATACACTTTTCACCATCAAACTGTCGGACTGACAGACTTGGTTTTAAATAGTAACAGTAGTTTTATAACACTTTATGTGACATTTTACTCTTTGAAAGAACAGGCGCAGTTTGCTTTGAACAACTGTCTTCCTCACATATCTTCATGTGTCTGAGAAGGTGGAAATGAGTTATGCGGATATTATGTAAAAAAAGTGCAAAATAAGCGTTACAAGCTGCATGCAGTGTTCCACATTTGTTTCTGACTGACAGTGGTGTTCTGTCAAATTAAATGTAGCAGGTTTTGAGCGTAAAGCCCAGGTTGTGCTGCACGTGTAAAATGGAGGCCTTTATCTATGGTTGATTGAACTTGCCCAGCGCAATGGAACCAATGGAGTCACAGTGAGAAAAAGCTGGTTGAATGTGGCCTGTGTCATCCAGCGGTTACAGCCGCTGACCACAGCACACCTATGCCAGAGTCAGCATGGGTTCAAATCCAGCCCACTGCCCTTTCACTTCCCCTCCCCCGTCTTTCTAACACTTACTATTTGACTAAATAGTATTTGAACCTAGGTTGGAGATCTCGTTTTGACTCCCAGTGATCCAAGGCTAACGGTGCTAAAGATTTACTATAAGACAAAGGTCAGATGAAGTACCAGAGGGTCTTCCATCTATCCCACCTGTTCCACATCAAAGATAAACTTCCCACTGCCTCTCCACTCCAACTGCCAAATGAGATTTAAAACAATTACACTTCCTGTTCGAGTTTCTCGTGATGAATTATGCGGAAGCTTCTCTCTCTGTAACTCTGAATCTTGACAACAAGTGCTTTTGTTTTGTCTTTCATTTCGAGCTGATCTAACAGCACGACAGCCAGCTGCTCAGCTCAGGGAGTAGAAAAAACAGTCCGCATTAAACTAAGCTCAGTGAAAAGACACCATTCTTCCCCCGTTGCTCGTGTGGAAAACAAATCAGGTGCTGAGCGCAATGGCCATCTGTTTTGTTATTTGATATGTGTGAATACATGTTGTAATGACTTTGTTTGCGAATCGCGCAGTGCGGCGGAACACACAAGAGCTCTCGAAGTGCTGGAGTGTTCAAAGCTAATCATATAATTGGACACAATTGTCGATGACAAATGGAGACGCGCTGAGCCAGCCAGCTGGGGAAGTGAATATGTAACCATTGTAAAATAATATAATTCTGCACATTTGAAAACAGCTTAATAGAGTTTGCTCACTATTCAGTGATGATCAGAGGCACCGTCGCAGTATGTGTTTTCCAAATATTGCTTTGTTGGACTATCCAATTAGGGCGGATTCAGTGTTTGCCTCAAGATTTTAAGTCATTACTCGTTTATGTAGAATTTGACTTTACTTTACTACTGGGACAGCTGTAGCTTTCATTCCATTAGTTAAATGCTATAGCGAATCAGTTAGTCTTCAACATACTGTATGTGGGAATGACCAACAAGAAGGTTATCTTAAATAAGAGGGCAGTAGTGTGATGGCCATTGTTGCAGACACCAAGTTACATCAACTTTTAGAAAGTACACTCTACATTTGTGTTGGATAGGGAGTTTCTCCCTTACAGTATAAAGCGTTGTGCCCATCTGGATAAGCTCATAGAAATCAAGTACATTTGTATTAATTATTACACAAAAGTCAATTAGGAGCTACAATTGTATACAGTACCAGCCTCAATCTCTGCTGGGACTGTATCTGTGACATTAGCATCAAGAAGCTGCCTGCATTTACTGTACATCATTTAGCGTTTACTTTCAGGGCACTTTAATGCACAGAGCCTCTCTGCTGGTTCAGTTTACAAATAGCATGTTGAGGGATACTTTTGGGCTACCATAGGAAATGAGAGGCACATGTGTGGATCTAGTGGTGTACTGTACACACATAACACTGTGCCCCAAACTGAGTAGATGTTAAGGAGCTTGGCACTTAAGAATGGCAATGGGTTCCTTTAGTCTCAGACTACACCATGGCTGTATAGTCTTTTTCTATATCTTTTTATTGTTGCATATAGTTGTTGACACATCAACCAGGATCAAGGGGCAGGGCGATTTGTGACTTGTTTTAGTGATCAGTGGCTGTATTGGAGGGGGAGTGGTTTCAACTCTTCTAGGCAATCAGCAATTAGTACAGAGGTGTGCTCTCCACCTCTGCTAGGCAATTAGAAATTAGTGTTAGTTCTTCAATCTCCCCTGGTTTCTCAGCGGCAGCTGTGTCAGTGGCAGGCTCCACACCACTCTCTCACTTGAGTGTCTTACCTAGTTATTTACAGATCATCTCATTTTGCTCTTTTGTAGCTTTGTCAATTGTGTGTGTTTTTTATACCTATTCACACTTCTCCCTGTAGGTTTTACAGATGCTCCCCATCCCTTGGTACATCCCTTCTCATTTAGTGTATGCTGCACGCACAACCCATGTAATTCCTGGTCTCTGGTAGCGTTTGGAACCAACGATCTGCGGTCAAGAACGCAGAGTTCATATCAGCCTATGCTGCCCTTCAGTCCCTTGACTTTTTGGCCCTGATGGAGATATTGATAACCCCAGAGAACACTGATACTACAGGTTCTCTTTCTTCATCTGACTATGGTTTCTCTCATAGTCCGAGAGCATTTGGTTGTCTCGATGGTGGCACAGGTCTACTCATTAACCCTCCCCTCCTGCTCCATGGCAGAGTGACTCATAGTGAACTTACAGAACAGGGCTTTGGACAACTGAGTGAAAATGGAGGAAAACTAAACATCTGGAGATCCTATCCTCTTTTCACTCTCTCCTCTCTAACTTCGATTACTCTGTATCCGCTGCTAAAGCCCATTTCTACCACTCAATTTCAAGCTTCTGCCTCTAACCCTAGGAAACAATTTTCCACCTTCTCCTCCCTCCTGGTTAGGGTATATATGATGGTGAAGAAGAGGATGGCTGACGTTTTACATGCCCGTAACCAATTGTGCTATTTTGTTCGTTTTTTTGCGTTCTTTCTAACTTATTAAAAAATATATTTTGTACATAATGTTGCTGCTACCGTCTCTTAATCCAAAAATAACTTCTGGATATCAGAACTGGGATTACTCACCACGAACTGGAATAAGCTTTTTCCTTTAACTGAGATCCTGCTAGCGAGATCAAATTCAACAACATCCGGTGAAATCGGAGCGTGCCAAATTCAAAATACAAAATCGTAATATTAAACATTCATGAAAATACAAGTGTCATACATGATTCTTTAGCTTAGAATCTTGGTAATCGAACTGCATCGTCAGATTTCAAAAAGGCTGTACGGCGAAAGCATAGCATTTGATTGTCTGAGGACAGTGCCTCACATTGGCATATTTTCCAAACCAGCACAGGCATCACGAAATAACAAATAGCGATAAAATAAATCACTTACTTTTGAAGATATTCCTCTGTTTGCAATCCCAAGGGTCCCAGCTACACAATGAATGGTCATTTTGTTCGATAAAGTCCTTCTTTATATCCCAAGAACAAGGTTTAGTTGGCACCATGGAATTCAATAATCCAGTCCTTCAAAATGCATACAAAGGATTCCAAAAAGTTACCAGCAAAGTTCGTCCAAACGAGTCAAACAATGTTTTTTATTAATCCTCAGGTTGTCTAATATGTAAATAAACGGTAATATTTCAGACGGAGATACCTATGTTCAATAGCAAAGGAAAAGAATGAAGAGCGCGCCCATGTTCACGCGCTCAAAAAGACTACTTTTGCCCTGGCGCTCAACTTGGAAAGACTTCTTAATAAAATACTTCTTAATAAAATAAAAAAACATGCCTAAAACCTTGCATGAAGACTGTTGACATCTACTGGAAGCCAAAGGAGCTGCAATCTGGGAGGCGGAAATTCGATCTTTCAATAGCATTGCATTGGAAGTCATTCGGAGCTCCCCAAAAAAATTCTGGATCAATTGTCCTCGGGTTTTCACCTGCTATATCAGTTCTGTTATACTCACATACATTATTTTAACAGTTTTAGAAACTTCAGAGTCTTTTCTATCAAATTCTACCAATTACATGCATATCCTAGCTTCTGGGCCTGAGTAACAGGCAGTTTACTTTGGGCACGTTAGACAGGCGGAAATTCAGGAAACTAGCCTTACTCGCAGAGAGGTTAACGAGTCCGATGAGAAAGTTATATCTAGGACCTATATTGTAGGCGGTGTCAGAGGAAAGCCCATAAAATTGTCAGAGACTCCAGCAGTCACCAAAGTCATGGACTGTTTTCTTTGCTACCGCACGGCAAGCGGTGGACCCAAACGGCTCCTTCACAGCTTCTACCCTCAAAGCCATAAGACTGCTGAACGATTAATCAAATGTCCACCGGACCATTACATTGACCCCCCCCCCCATTTCCCCATTTGTTTTGTACACTGCTGCTACTTGCTGTTTATTATCTATGCATTGTCACTTCATCCCTACCTACAGTACATGTACAAATTACCTCTAAGCTGCACACCCACACACTGACTTTGTATCGGCACCCCCTGTATATAGCCTCGTTATTGATATGTTATTGTGTTACTTTTTATTATTTTTTTACTTTAGTTTATTTGGTAAATATTTTCTTAAACTCTTCTTGAACTGCACTGTTGTTAATGGCTTTTAAGTAAGCATTTCACAGTAAGGTCTATACTTGTTGTATTTGGCACATATGACAAGTAAAGTTTGATTTGATTTAATCCTCCACCCCATCCCCCTTACTCCTCCCTCTCTGCGGACGACTTTGTCAACCTCTTTGATAAAAAGGTTGATGACATCCGCTTCTCATTCACTCAGCCTACTGAGCACTGGTCTCACTCACACAGAACAACTCTACGCCTTGACCTCTTTTTCCCTTCTCTGGCCAACTGATAACCTGCCAGCTAGACCCCTTCCCCTCCTCCCTTCTCCAGACCATCTCTTGAGACCTTCACCCATTCCTTACTTCCCTCATCAACTCATCCCTGACCACTGGCTGCATCCTTTCCTCAAGAAACTAACATTCGGCTCATCTGAAGTAAAAAACTATTGACCTGTATCTCTTCCTTCCAAACACTTGAGCATGCTGTCTCTGATCAACTTTCTTGTTATCTCTCTCAGAACGATCTTCTGCTCTTCTCTGTGTCACGGAGGCTATGCTAAAACCTTACACTCCAAGCCAAGCACTCCGTTCTGCCACCTCAGGTCTCTAGGCCCTCCCACCCCTACGGGAGAGCAGCTCCCGCTCAACCCAAGTCCAAGCTCTTCTCTGTCCTGGCACCCCAATGGTGGAACCACCTTCCCCCGGAAACTAGGACAGCAGTTCCTGCCCATCTTCTGAAAACATCTGAAACCCTACCTCTTCAAACAGTATCTTAAATAATCCTCCTCCTCACCTGAACACTTTCTATGTGATATGTGGTTGTCCCTCCTAGATATCTTCAGATATCTAACTGTAATTTGCTCTGATTAAGAAATTCTGCTAAATCACTCAAGTGTAAATGTAAATCTGTAATTCAATAGCAATGTTAAGGCCGTGTCTTTACTCACAAACTAATGTCTATATGTGCATGCATGCACACGTACACAGAAATATGCGCACATGTGCATGCACCTATGCACACGTATACACACATTCTGATTACTGTCCTGAAAACTGGAAACATCTACCTGTAAAGAGAATCTACATGTTGGTAGCGACAGGTTTTTACTGTCACGACCGTCAAAATAACATTTGGACCAAGGCGCAGCGTAATATGGGTTCCACATCTTTTAATTTGTGAAACGCACAAAACAATTAAAAAAAGCAAATGTTACGTGAAGCTATGGAGTGCTCACAGGCAACTACACATAAACAAGATCCCACAAAAAAAACAGTGGGGAAATGGCTGCCTAAATATGATCCCCAATCAGAGACAACGCTAAACAGCTGTCTCTGATTGGGAACCATACCAGGCCAACATAGAAATAAAACAACCTAGATTATCCAACCTAGTCACACCCCGACCTAACCAAAATAGAGAATAAAAAGGCTCTCTATGGTCAGGGCGTGACATTTACAACATGTGGGAAAAATAGCTAAAGTGAGATAGAGGCTTAACACTTAAACAGAAGGTCTAGTTCTCATTTGTGATTTCTGTTCATTCAGCCTGTCAAAGCTCACTCAGTAATGACCCACTCTACAAGCTCTTTGATGTAAGTTACAGTACAATGGCATTTACTTTCAGTCGCTTACACACCAGGATCTTATCTGTTCCTTTCGTAAATTAAACCAAAACACTCATTGTCTTTCATTTCCATAAAAAAAAAGATAATCTGTCGTAAGGAGTTCTCCGCGCTAGAAAACTGACTCCAATTGACCTAGCCGTTAGCAATCGGAGACGGAGAGGAATATGGAGAGAGAGAGGAAATGTATGGCTTTGATTACAGCTGTGTGTCTATTTTAGCGGATTGTGGTGAAGAAAGCTGATTCACACACACACACACACATGCACAGTGAATCCGCGGCACCATTAGTGCGTATAAATAATGTAAGGGGTCTTCTTTTTTACGTCTCTACTCAGCTAAGTGCCTGGAAACCTTGGAGCTTCGCTCTTGTCAGGCCCTCTATAGATTAGTACAATATTTATTTTAAGTCGCTATAAAGCGGGAATGTTCCTGACAGTGTTCAGAGGGGATCGGGTGTTCTGGTGCATATGGGAGTGTTTTTAATTGTATCATGTGAAGTGGGATAGAGGGGATGGGGGTTGGTGATGGGGGGTTACAACGGGACTGTGTCAGGTTGTGTTAATATTAAATTGCGTCTCACTTCTCTTTTCTCTCGATCTGTGGTATCGCGCCGGCGAAATGAGAGGGCTACATTACATGATGGCTAAAGAGACATGGGTGGAGATGTTGTAATTCCTAAACACGGCCTCGACCGGGATGTTGTTCTGAGAGAGGAAGACATGAGTAGGAATGCTGTAAAACAGCATTGTACAAACGACTGGGCAGAGAGAGCTGAGTGCAGAGAACGACTGTGACACAACACTCTGCCTGTTACCCTGCTGAGGCAATGGCATACCAATTAAATCCAATTTGATATTCATCTCCATGTTCGTGTCAGGGTTTGTTAGCAATGAAATCTCTTACCACTAACACTTTCAATTGAACACATTTGCACTCATGAGAGTTTGGGGCCCGGCGTGTTAGCGGCAAGCCTTTCAGTACAACAGCACGAGGTGGTGGTTGCGTACAGGATTGCATGCATATATGTTTGTGCAAATCTATGCATTGATGTATGATTTTATGTATGATTTTACACCTATATGAAGTGAAGGAGGGGGGGTCTGCCGGTCCGAACCGTCCCTCTGTATGCACGTCACGGCCTCCCTCCCTGAGTTCAATTACACGATTGATACTCAGAGAGGAAACTTTATCATGTCGCACCGATGTCTTCACTGAGAGAGAGCGAGTGCGAGATAGAGAGCGAGAGAGAGAGAGAGAGAGAGAGAGAGAGAGAGTGCGAGAGAGAGAGCGCGAGAGAGAGAGAGAGAGAGAGAGAGAGAGAGAGAGAGAGAGAGAGAGAGAGAGAGAGAGAGAGAGAGAGAGAGAGAGAGAGAGAGAGAGAGAGAGAGAGAGAGAGAGAGAGAGAGAGAGAGAGAGAGAGAGAGAGAGAGAGAGAGAGAGAGAGAGAGAGAGAGAGAGAGAGACTGCACAGGGTTGTTAACAAGAACAAAGATGATGCATGTACATTTTATATAGATTGTGTGATCATGGAAATGACACACACACACCTTTTCATAGAAATACCACGGAATGTCTTGAAATTAACTATCTTGTCTGTTCATGAAACAAATCAATTGTGCAAAACAAAAAAAATTGAAATGGAACTCAATCACCCTGATCACAGTCTGTGAACACAGGTCTGTGTAGCTGTGTTTTTTCTCTGCTTCATTGCAACTGTAACACAACCAGAGATCCCACTCCACAACAACAATAACCAAGTCTCATTTTCATTTTGTTACGATTTACTCTCAACAAATGGCAACACTTCGCCACAATAACATATCTCTTAATCACGTTCAGTTCAGACTGTGTCTTTCATATATGTCTTACTGCCGTGGCTCGAAGCCCAACTTTATTCCTCTGAAAGGTAAAAAAAAAACTAAACAAAGCGACAATGAGCCTACACCGAAAAACTGACCAGAATTGCCAGCTTAAATTGTGTTTAGGAGCATTTTTTTACTCTCCCCGTGCTTAAAGTAGGAAGAAATAGATGTCGTTGTTGTAATCGTCATATATAAAAATATAGAATTACTTTGACATATATAATTATGTTAGATTACACTAATTTCCCTATGGTGGGCAGAACTTGTTAACACATAACACAGATTAAAGTTTTTACCACAAATGAATTACAGGAAATACATTTTTTTTTTAACCTCAGATTGGTGATGTTGCTATTAAAGTTGATTGCTTAAAACAGATCAATATCTTTGGTTTAGTACTGTGTTTTTGCCATATGTGACAGTCCGTAGTGAGACTTCGAACGGTAGCTGTCATTTTCAGACTACATTGGCTAGAAAAATATTGGGCGCTCCTCCCATGAAAGTCTCTGGCCTTACATGAATTCATGGATGTGAGGGTTAAGCTATCATTCAAATAAAAGCCATGTGAGGTGGTGATTCATTGAAATGATCCAGTCAAAAAAGTATTTCCTTTTCCGTGTTGGCCACCGAAACCGAAAACAATTTCTCACAGAGATATAAGTTGATAAATGGCTACGAGGTTATTGGCTACGAGGCTATGATAAATGGCTACAAGGCTACGAGGTTATTGTCTATCAACAGATACATGTAGTACACCCAAGTTCATTGAGGTTTGTCTGTTAGAAGAGCGCAAACAGTACATTACTCCGTGGTTACTGTCCCAGTTCCATTGATTTCCATACAATATTGATGTGAGTGATTCATTTGTGCGAACTATTGATGATTTAAAAAAATAATTATTATTTAACCTTTATTTAACTAGGCAAGTCAGTCAACAACGTATTCTTATTGTGAGGACGGGGGCTGAGATTAAAAATGTAAAATATATAAAATATAAATATAGGACAAAACACACATCACGACAGGAGAGACAACACAACACTACATAAAGAGAGACCTATGACAACAACATAGCAAGGCAGCAACAAATGACAACACAGCATGGTAGCAACACAACATAACAACAACATGGTAGCAACACAACATGGTAGCAGCACAAAACATGGTACAAACATTATTGGGCACAGACAACAGCACAAAGGGCAAGAAGGTAGAGACAACAATACATCACACGAAGCAGCCACAACTGTAGGAGTGTCCATGATTGAGTCTTTGAATGAAGAATGAGATAAAACAGTCCAGTTTGAGTGTTTGTTGCAGCTCGTTCTAGTCGCTAGCTGCAGCGAACTGAAATGAGGAGTGACCCAGGGATGTGTGTGCTTCGGGGACCTTGAACAGAATGTGACTAGCAGAACGGGTGTTGTATGTGGAGGTTGAGGGCTGCAGTAGATATCTCAGATAGGGGGGAGTGAGGCCTAAGAGGGTTTTATAAATAAGCATCAACCAGTGGGTCTTGCGACGGGTATACAGAGATGACCAGTTTACAGAGGAGTATAGAGTGCAGTGATGTGTCCTATAAGGAGCATTGGTGGAAAATCTGATGGCCGAATGGTAAAGAACATCTAGCCGCTCGAGAGCACCGTTACCTGCCGATCTATAAACAGTATAATTTTCAATGTTTGTTTAAGGAATATAAATAGTACTTTTATGCATAATTTTTCAACGGGATCCTACTTTATCAGGTAAAAACGACTTACTGAATGAGCTCAAAAATGTGGTATGATTTATTGATTTCGATGATATTAGTGAAATCAGGAAAATATGTTTTCCCTGGCTACTCTGGCCCACAGCGTGGGGAATAGAGAATAAACTGAGCACATATTAGTGACAATTATTTTTTCACCATTACTACAGCGAAAAGAGCTAGTTTCTAGCAGTTCAAAAGATATGGCCCATGTTACCAGCGCAATTTTGTTTTGGAGGATTGGCGGGCGCATTTCACATATAAACCACGCTGTGGGCACAGGGATGCTGCACACTTTACAGTAAAGAAAATTGTACTGTAAAATATATTACAGCAGCTCTGTTGAAAAGCAAAATTACAGTATTAAACCCTCTTGAGTCAATTCCCGCGGGCCTGTGGAAATCTAATTAGCATACAAAAAAACCCATCAAAACCTGTCTGTTTAAACTAGAGATATTTTTTTGCATGGGCTCTGTCTCAATCTACCGCATTGTTCTTCTCACAAAAACATCTACAGCGTCCAAACGGTTTTACTCCTCAGAGGTGTCACAGGATTCATCGGAAGTCAGCACCGCTGATCTGCCAACTTCTGTCTGTTGTGTCCGAAACGGTTCAGCCTACAAAACTAACATGACCCCACTAAAGACGAGACTCACAAACACATAAATGTTGGTTGTTTTACTCTAGGATGCCCACAAGCCTCAGAAGACTCGTCGAAAGGCAGCCCGGCACCAGTTTAAATCTGTAAAACAGATTTGTGGTATTTTACGATACATTCTACATTGTTTTACTGTTGAAATTACTGAAAAGTCTTACAGTGGGGTTTAAGGGTTTAGCAGATGTAATAGACTAAATAGAGAGATGTGTCTGTATTTGTCTGTGGGGCTGAAAGATCTATGCTACTCAGGGTTTGTTTCTTCGTTGAGAGAGCTGTAAAGGCAAACGGAACAGATGGCGGGCTGGCGCGCTCTGTCCTGCTTCCTCTCACAACTGCCACACTTCCTCTGCGTCCATTAATCTTCGCCGCACTTCTTTTGCAGCAGCACAACTTTATTAAACCAATTCAGGAGAGAGCGAACAACAAGCGTCCCAATGCAGCTGTCGGAAGTTAAAGACAGAGCCATCCGTCTATGATAGACCAGACTCCTGTTTTCACAACGTATCTGTAGAGCAATAGAGATCCTTTTTTATTTGAATCCAGCCATATAAAAGGGGTATCTGTCATAGGGACACAATAAGTGCAGGTTGATGTTTATTAGGATGAGTCTTGTCCTTGAGGCAGAAGTGAGCAATAAGGCCACTTGCAAAGTCAAAATTGGCTACATTGTAAAAATGTATGAAAACAAAAATGGTCTTAATTTAAAGTGATGGTTAGGCATTAGTGTTAGAAGTGTGGTTAAGGTTAGGTTTAAGGTTAAGGTTAGGGTTAAAAATGTTATGACTTTGTGCCTGTGCCAGCTAGTGACCACTCTGCAGACCTGCCTCCAGAACAAGATCCATGTTATAGCCATAGACAAAGCAGTGGATTTTTAACTGGCAGAACCCTAACCATAACCCTTATCCTAACACACTCATAAATCTGCTGGTGGAATATCCACTTCCTTGAGAAAAGTCACACATCTGATTTTGATTCCCAGATGTGAAGAAGGTGACTTCTGGGTCCTTCTGTCCTGTTCAGTTACAAATTAAAGGTTTAGAAATGCAGCTTATGTAACACTTTCTTGGCTAAAAAAAGCTTTTTTTTTATGAGAAGCCTATCAAAGATAATAGGAGTGAAAAAGAACAGTCATTTTCACAGAGAAAGTCACAACACAATAACATTAGATTAGACCCACATGGAGTGATCTGACTACGATGGACAAAGCTACATTGCATCTTGGAGCTGCTGCAACCATATCACCACACAAGGCTCAAAATCAGTTGTCACAGCCGTCCTTGTCAGAGGAAGAAACACATTACTGCCATGACAAATATTCCAGGATCGCAACTATATGTGTCCCTCTGCTGTGTGTCTGTAGCAGTCAATGGCTTAATTGAAAAATCTATTCCAATCTAAATGATTGGAATAAAGGACTCCAGGAGCCACAGATAAAAAGGCTTTCGTCTCCTAGATCTGCTTTAATTGGAAATCTATTTCTTCAGGGTATTATAATGGTTCTGAGGGAGGATTGCAAAATAAAGTTGATGAGCTGGGGAAGGTTAATAGCCTGTGTGTGTGTGTGTGTGTGTGTGTGTTTTCTACAATGTAGTCGTCCTTATGACAGATGAATGAAGAATCCTTATGACAAATGAAGAATTCTATTCGTTTCTCTTCCCTGTTATAATAAAGGTTTAATGTTAATCTTCTGGGTTCACAGACCCACTCAGTCCTGTGGACACCGGGCTAACCAATCTGTCCCTCTGGAAAAGAGGCGGGGGCTCCTTGTTCGATACAATTTGGGGCCAAATCAACAACTCTACCACTAAATTCCACCTTTAATCTATGACACCAATGTTATACTCAGTTAAATTTTATATATTGAGCAGTGTTAGGGAACATTACTTTTAAAAGTAACTCGTTAGTTTACAACGTCACTGCCATTAAAAGTAACTTGTTACATTACACCGTTACTTACGGTGGAAAGTACTTACTGTAGTCATTACATTACTTTTGTGTTACTCTGTTGGTCATTGTTATGCCCAGTAGACTACCTTAGAATGTCTTGCCTACTTGGTACTCGCTGGATATTCAAAGTGGAGCATTCCGCTAAGCACCTAAAGAGATGTCAGTGCACCACACGGTCAGCAGCACTGATGTCATCGGACATGGTGGGAGAGAGCTCAATACCGAGATCTCTGTCAGATTTCCTAATAGTTGTTTCAGTTGTTTTAATAAAATGAACTGTGTTTTTTTTGTTGCAAAAAACAATATCTTATTTTTTATCACATTATTATTTGGCCTTTGTAGTTCAGCAGCCTATATTGAAATGTAACTGTCCCACACAAAAAATGTGTGAAGAAGGAGAAGTGTATACACATTATCATCATAAATAATAAATTATCTTATGTCCAAGTGTTCGTACGAAATTCCTTATTAAACTATCAAAATGTCTGATGAATGCAAAGAAAGTGTTACATCACAACAAAATTCTATCTTGATAATTTACTTTTTATTTATTTTTATTTAACTAGGTAAGTCAGTTAAGAACAAATTCTTATGTTCAATGACGGCCTAGGAACTGCCTTGTTCAGGGGCAGAACGACAGATTTTTACCTTGTCGGCTCGGGGATTCGATCTTTCAACCTTTCGGGTACTAGTCCCACGCTCTAACCACTAGGCTACCTGCCAATAAACCCAACGAATCAAAAGGACATTGTCCATAAATAAACAACTAACATTTATAAATCAACATGAAACGAAATACACATATTAAAGCCACTAAATACAGGCTAAATACAGGCTAAATACAGGCTATTAAGTCACGACAAGTTTTGGAGCAGAAGCACCGTCATCCTCAGCATCAACGGCAATCGGCTGGCGTGGGTCTTTCTCCACCAGTCTTGTGGAGCTGCGCTTGGCCTGAAGGTGTTTTTGCCAAAATATAGAAATACAAAACCTAGACATACAAACATAGAATGCCCACCCACATCACACCCTGACCAAACAAAAAATAGAAACATACAAAGCAATCTACGGTCAGGGCTTGACAGGAGTTGCTTTCCAAGAAGACAATGAATGTTCCTGAGTTACAGTTTTGAATTAAATCTACTCGAAAATCTATAGCAAGACCTGAAATGGTTGTCTAGCATTCATCAACAACCAATTGGACTGAGCTTGAAGACATTTTGAAAAGAAAAATGGGCAAATGTTGTACACTCCAGGTGTGGAAAGCTCTTAAAGACTCACAGCTGTAATCGCTGCCAAAGGTGCTACAAAGTATTGACTCAGGGGTATGAATACTTATTTATGTAAATTCTATATTTCTGTATTTATTTTTCAATAAATTTGCAAAAATGTCGAAAAACACATTTTCACTGTCATTATGGGGTATTGTGTGTAGACAGGTGAGATGTTTTATTTATTTAATACATTTTGAATTCAGGATGCAACACAAAAAAATGTGGAATGAAGGCACTGTACATATCAAGGCAAGAAGTCTTGACCTGTCCATGCATATTTCTCTGTCCTCAGTTTGATTGAAGGCCTCAATCTGTCTTTTTGCCTGGTAACTGATTGCTTCTAGAAAGAAAGAGAGAAGAAACAACTCGTGATCAAAATGAGAGCTACTAATTTAAAGCAA
The DNA here is from genome assembly GCF_045679555.1 of Salvelinus alpinus. Lineage (NCBI taxonomy): Eukaryota > Metazoa > Chordata > Actinopteri > Salmoniformes > Salmonidae > Salvelinus > Salvelinus alpinus. The sequence goes on along the minus strand of NC_092105.1, from coordinate 52,366,627 downwards.
TGAAAGACCTAATTGTTACAAATAATTAATATATTGGCTACATTTAAGAGAATAATACCAGCATTCGCTTACTTTATCAAGCTTGAAGATGATACACAAATTTTCTAACAAAGAAGTGTTATGAGTGAATGCACCACAAACATCTTTCCAGGCTGTTGACGCATCCTGTTCCCAATGCAGCCTCTTCCAACACCACGGGTAGTAGGGAAAAAGCATATCCATCTGCAAAAAGTGATTATATTGTTGCTACCTTAGCTGTTGTGCTTAATAACATGCTATTGAACGGTGACACTATGCATATTGGAGACAGCAATGTGATCACCAAAAAATTTGTTTAAAATCATTAGTTAGCCAGCTAGCTATTGCCTTAATTGTGCAAAAATATGATAGCTAACGTTAGCTAGCTAAGTGCTAGCCACTAGCTAGCCAGTCAGTGACACTGACGGGTTGAAACTGATAACGCAACAAAATGTATTTCACTCTATCCCATAAAACTTGACATTGCTAGCCAGGCATCAGTTAGCTAGGCATCAGTTAGCTAACACAATTTAGAATATATTAGGAAGTTGCCAAATTTCCAAACTTTTCTGGCACACTATTGAGTTGCATCAAATGTGCCACAAACCTGCGGGAAGTTCACAGCAAAAAATTCCTTTTTGTGAGGGTTCAGATGTGATCCTGAGGAATGTCCACCTCAATATATACAGTACAGTATGGCTGTCTCAAACACGTCAATGTCATGGGATTACAGGAATTTGAGAAGAATCAGATCATCACCATCATCCATACACTGAGTGTACAAAACATTAGGAACACCTTCCTAATATTGAGTTGCACCCCCCTTTGCCCTCAGAACAGCCTCAATTTATAAGGGCATGGACTCTACAAGGTGTCGAAAGCGTTCCAGAGGGATGCTGGCTAATTTTGACTCCAGTGCTTCCCACAGTCGTGTCAAGTTGGCTGGATGTCCTTTGGGTGGTGGTACACACAGGAAATTGTTATGCATTAAAAACCAAGCAGCTTTGCTGTTCTTGACACACTCAAACTGCTGTGCCTGGCACCTGCTACCATACCCCGTTTAAAGGCACTTCAATCTTTTGTCTTGCCCATTCACCCTCTGAATAGAGTACCACAGTATGAGACATAATACCCATAAAACCTAGAGGCCAAACAAGGAAATGGTTCCAATCATTTTTCCACCATTCTTTTTTCCCATATGGGATTTTAGAAACACTTCATAAGGGCTATGTTTCGTGCAGGCTTATTCTGGCATGACATGTTGATAACCGTGTAAATCTCTCTAGGACAAGTTTACTTTTATCAATATATTCACCTGTAAAAAATTGGCAACATTTCTTTAACTTGACAATTCTGTGATCTGTCTTTTGCGAGTTTTCAATTGACACAATACCTGTTTGCAAATGTGTCAGCTAGAGATGACGTGCAGGAGTATGGAGGGATGTTACGGATACAGGTAACCTGTGTGTGTGTATTTCTTTTCTCCTTCTCCCCTCACAGGTGGCAATCATCATTCACCAATCAGTCGCTAATCAGAAGACACCTGCTCCTTTTCTCTTACCCTATCACATTCCCTTTCCCTTGGTTTAAAAACCCTGTCAATTGTTCTCTCTGGAGCTCAATCTCTCTGTAGATCTCTTGTTTTTGCAACTACATTTCACTTTGTCAGTTACCCTGTGAGTATTGTTTTGTTATGGTGTTTGACTGTTTGTTTGAAGGGGGTACCAAGACAAGTCGCCCATGGGCATACACTACCCGTAGGAATACTTTGTCTAAGAACACTAGTTAGAACTGTGCGGACCACCCACTGTATTTTTGGTTAGTTGGTTAGTTGTATTGAAGTAGGCTAGTCTAGCTTAGGGGTGTTTTTGGATATTTGTTTCTTTCCTTGGGTCCAGCTCAGCCCCTTTTCCTGCCCCCCCCCCCCCTTTTACCGTGTGTTTACAAATAAACCATGAGTGTGTGACGGTAATTTAGTTGTCTGTGGTTATTTCGTTCTCACTGTTACTTTTTCACTACTATAATTTGCATGTTATGTTACGGGTCTTGTTACCATCCCCCCCTAGACTGCCGGGCCAAAGGGATTCGTAACAAGGGATTTGTAGTCTTGCATGATGCCTACGTTGATGCTAATTAGAGTTTTCGGATCTGTGAGGAAATAGAGCCGAATATATTGATAAGTCACTTAGTCCGAGAGAGATTTACATGGTTATCAAAACATCACGCCAATGTAGGCCTACACAAAACAAAGCCATTATTTTAAATGTTTCTAAAATTCCCTACGGGAAAAATTTATGTTGGAAAATCTATTGGAACCATTTCTCTGTTCGACTGCTAGGTTTTATGGGTATTATGACACCTCCACTGTTGGGCTCTATCGCACATTGAAGTGGATTCAACAGGTGACATCAATAAGGGATCATAGCTTTCACCTAGATTCACCTGGTCAGTCTGTCATGAAAAGAGCAGGTGTTCCTAATGTTTTGTACACTCAGTGTAGAAAGTCTTCAGGATATGTTCAATGTGTTTTGTATGATGCACTTTCTTTTGATGCACAAATATATTGTAATACTGTATGATACAGACAGAAGAGTATCGAGAGGTGTGTGTGACAGAATGGCAGTGGGACTGGGGGTACACAGGTGCATACACTAAATGACCTAAAGTATGTGGACACTTGCTCATCGAACATCTCATTCCAGAATCATGGGCATTAATATGGAGTTTGTCCCCCCCCCTTTGCTGCTATAACAACCTCCACTCTTCAGGGAAGGCTTTCCACTTCATGTTGGAACATTGCTGCGGGGACTTTCTTCCATTCAGCCAGAAGAGCATTAGTGAGGTCGGGCACTGATGTTGGGCTATTAGGTCTGGCTCGCAGTCAGCGTTCCAATTCATCTGTTGTACTGCCAGATGGTGACGCATGGTTCATCACTCCAGAGAACTCGTTTCCACTGCTCCAGAGTCCCATGGCGGCAAGCTTTACACCACTCCAGCCAACGCTTGGCATTGCACATGGTGATCTTAGGCTTGTGTGTGGCTGCTCGGCCATAGAAACACATTTCATGACGCTCCCGACGAACAGTTACTGTGCTGACGTTGCTTCCAGAGGCAGTTTGGAACTCTGTAGTGAGTGGTGCAACCGAGGACAGAATATGATTTTTTTCAGCCCTCGGCGGTCCTGTTCTGTGAGCTTGTGTGGCTTACCACTTACCACAATAACAGCACTTACAGTTGACCGGGCAGCTCTAGCAGGTCAGAAATTTGATGCACTGACTTGTTTGAAAGGTGGCATCCTATGCCACGTTGAAAGTCACTGAGCTCTTCAGTAAGGCTATTCTACTGCCAATGTTTGTCTATAGAGATTGCATGGCTGTGTGCACAATTTTATACACCTGTCAGCAACAGGTGTGGCTGAAATAGCCTAATACACTAATTTGAAGGGGTGTCCATTTAGTGTACAGTATATGCTGAAGGAAGTTGCTCAGGGTTAGGCAACTAGCCATGGCCCGAACAAGCCATTTTTTGTCAAAGCGGGTAGTTGGGTGACTGGATAATAATTATAATCACTTATATGTCTCAATATGTCTCATCTCTCAATTGTCTCAATGCTTAATTTAACAAGTGACATCCATAATTGATCATAGCTTTCACCTGGATTCACCTGGTCAGTCCATGTCATGGAAAGAGAAGGTGTTTCTAATCGTTTGTACACTCAGTGTACAGTGCCTTTGGAAAGTATTCAGACCTCTTGACTTTTTCCACATTTTGTTGCGTTAGTCTTATTCTACAATTGATTCAAATATTTGTTTTCCTCATCAATCTACACACTATACCCAAATATGACTAAGCAAAAACTGTTTTTCAGAAATGTTTGCTAATTTATTACGAATTAAAACATAAATATCATATTTCCATATGTATTCAAACCCTTTACTCAGTGCTTTGTTGAAGCACCTTTGGCAGGGATTACAGCATCCAGTCTTCTTGAGTATGGCATTATGAGCTGTATTTGGGGAGTGTCTCCCATTCTTCTCTGCAGATCCTCTCAAGCTCTGTCAGGTTGGAATGAGAGCTTGCTGCAGAGCTATTTTCGGGTCTCTCCAGAGATGTTCGATCAGGTTCAAGTCCGGGCTCTGGCTAGCCCCCTCAAGGACATTCAGAGACTTGTCCCGAAGCCACTCCAGCGTTGTCTTGGCTGTGTGCTTAGGGTCATTGTCCTGTTGGAAGGTGAACCTTCACCCCAGTCTGAGGTCCTGAGCACTCTGGAGCATGTTTTCATCAAGGATCTATCTGTACTTTGCTCCATTCATCTTTGCCTCGATCCAGACTAGTCTCGCAGTCCCTGCCGCTAAAAGACATCCACCACCACCATGCTTCACCGTAGGGATGGTGCCAGGTTTCCTCCAGACTTGACGCTTGGCATTCAGGCCAAAGAGTACACTATTGGTTTCATCAGACCAGAGAATCCTGTTTCCCGTGGTCTGAGTTTTTAGGTGTCTTTTGGCAAATGCCAAGGTATCTGTTTTTTATGTTTAATAATTGAGATATCTGTTTTCTTTATATTTTGGTTAGGTCAGGGTGTGACTAGGGTGGATACGCAATTTTTTGTGTTGTCTAGGGGTTTTGTATTGTCTAGGGGTTTTGTATGTCTAGGGTTTTGTAGGTTTAGGTATTTGTATGTGTATGGTGGCCTGATATGGTTCCCAATCAGAGGCAGCTGTTTGTCGTTGTCTCTGATTGGGGATCATATTTAGGTAGCCATTTCCCGTTGGTGTTTGTGGGTTCTTGTTCTATGTTTAGTTTCCTTGTCTGCACAATTCATATAGCTTCACGTTTCGTTCGTTTTGTTGTTTTGTTAGTTTGTTCAGTGTTCTTTCTTTAGTAAAAGAAGAATGTACGCTTACCACGCTGCACCTTGGTCCGATCTTTATGACGAACGTGACAATAATTTTGCCATAATTTCTAAAAACCTGTTTTTGCTTTGTCATTATGGGGTATTGTGTGTAGTTTGTGGAAAAGTCAAGGGGTCTGAATACTTTCCGAAGGCAATGTATATACATACATACAGTATTTAATAATTATCCCCTTGATATACCACAACACAGACAGTACTTCCATGTAGAACATAATCCAAATCAATGCACAAGTGGAGGCTCCTCAGAAAAGGAAGTGGAGGACCATCCTAATCAGTGAATTTCAGATTTTATTTAAATTGTGAAATATTAAAAAAGTTGGCCTTTTTTTGATAAAACATTGCTAACTATCTTCACATCACCAAATACCTGATTAAAACAAACTGCTTTGCAATGAAGAGCTAGAGTAGTCTCAACAGCAACCTCTAGGGACCGCTATTTTCCATCCTCTGGCTACATTTATTTCAATATAAAACCTAGGAGACTCGTGCTCCTTACCACCTTCCATAGACATACATGGTAATTTTGACAACATCCGGAGGAAGTCCTCCAACCAACTGACATGTTGTCCATTCAATCAAAGGTCAGTGAATGAACCTAGTACTACGCATATGAAATTTAGCTTGGTGAGTTGGTGACTAAACTGAGATTAAGATAGTGAATAGTGATAGTTGACATTCTTTTCCACATTATTCAATTTAAATTCATTTTTTCAAACTACATGAAATGGGTGAGGTAGAAAATAGTTTTCTTTCTTGGTTTTAGATGTTTATTTTTGTATCGAGTTAGTACAATTTATACAAATTTGCTTTGCTAACATCAGTAGCTACCAGAGTGCAGTTTTCTCCGACAGAATGGCTAACGCTAACAACAATGTGGTGGATCTTTTGTTGAAGAACCCCTTTCATTGCCCACATCAGATTCAAGCTTCTGGGAAAAAAGCTTTAGCGATCATGCAATTGACGAATGTCTGCATATTCAAAATGCGCAAAACAACGAGAAGGTAAAAAGAGACATGTTAAAAGCAGCTTCTCAAGCAGTTTATCAACACTAGAATACTGCATTTTTGGGCAGAGGGAAAGTTCCGCTAACAAGGACAACTATAAGGAGCTTGTTGAAGAGGTAATTGCACGTTACAATGCTTTACTTGCTGAGCATATGGAAGCTTCTACTGTCTTCTCTAGGATTTGAATTGAAATCAATTCAGAATGATTTTATAGCTTCCATCGCATCATCCATTAAAAGTGAGATTAAAAGAGAGGTTGATGCAGCGCATTTTTCCACATGGCAAATGGATGAAACCACAGACATGAGCTCGGGCCTACAAAGGCAAAACACAGTAACTACAGTTTTGGTCAAATTTGAGTTAAGACTGAAATCAGGCTTTGTAGTATCTGTTTTATCTTGTGACAAAGTGTCCTGGTTCAATTATGTTCTGGCTGAAATTTGCAGTAACTATAAAATCCAAGTAAAACCAAGGCAAATAGCAGTAATTGAAGTTACTGCACTTTAGCCTTGTTCTACCGTGTTCTGACTGCAGTTAACTGCTCTGCCATACAAAGGCAAAGAGTATTAACTATGCAAACATTGTAACTGAGAAAAATTGCTTTAAAGTGGATTTGCTGTCCAGCCAAATATGTTGTAGGTAGATAAGTGATAATGCACTGATGTATTATCTTATTATTATGTTTTTTGCATATCAACCAGGACCACTGATTTGACCCCTAAGTCAAATAAATGACCATACAAAGTCAAACAAAAAAAAAAACACAAGAAATTTGGATAAACACATTTAGATTGTAGATAATGCACATTTTAAGTGTAAACATTGTGTGATGAAAACCTTTGTCCTTACCTTATGGTGAAAAAATGCTTGAGAATTACTACAATACAACATTCAAAACATGAAAACATAACTAAATAAAACCACAGTTGTAATGTTTCCATCAAATAGAAAAACAACAAGAAAGTTGGATAAACACATTTAAATTGTAAATACTGCACTTTGCCTTTGCATTACCCATATACAGTGGTTGTCTACAGTCATACAAACGCAGAGTGCAGTATCTGCATTTTAGTGGTCATAGGTCAAATCAATGATCATGGTTGATATGGATAGAAAGAGAGAAAGTGAGAGGGAAAGAAATAGAACGAGAGAGAATGATAAAACCCTAAAATGCGTTTCTCCGGAGAAAGAACCCAGCACACGGCTCCATTTCCGCTGGTGAAGCGGCGAGTTAAAAGGTGGCCCCAGTGCAATGAAACTCAATTTCACGCCACATTATCCCTCCCTGTTCTCTTTCCTGGCCTTCATTTTCATTAAGACCAGATACAATCATAAATTAATAATTACTGTTGAATGTCTAAGCGCAGGCCGTCGTCCCGTAGTCTTCGTCTTCACGGCCCTTCATGTTCATGCTTGCAAAATGTTAATTTAGGTAATGTGGCCTGGCCCTCGTCAGATCATTCTCTTTTGTAGTTTCCCTAATACATAATGGCCTATCTGATTAGATGACATTAGGGAGTGTTTTCTGGTCCGATCAAGCTGTACCACCTTCATTCTTCTTCGGAGACTTACACAAGTCAACACAAAACATTGAGTTACTCTCCGGTAGGATGATCCGCAGCAGGCAAAATTTCACATGGGATGACATATCTGTTGTCCTGGTTCAAGTGACGTAAGATAACCACATTAGAACTAGGGCTCAGATTCAATTCGATCGCGCTTTGTCGGCAATGCATGTATTAAATGCAATGTTTCTGGATTCGCGGAGACCACATTCACGGTAAGGGCTACATAGGTCGGCTCATTCGGAAATGACCTTAAAATGGAGAATTGTTCAAATCCGTGATCAAATGAAATCCTGGCCTAGTTGAAGACCACTTTCTCAGGATGACATCAACACATCTGAAATTATTTTGTATCTATCTGAAGCTACAACAAATAAACAGATTATAACCAGACATAAAAATACATATTTTTCTGGTTGTTAAAATTACTTCTACAAAACGTCCTTTTACAATCAGTACACATATTGACCATGACGTCACAAAATACATCTGTCTGACATTTCCTTCAATCTTTCCCACAAGGTTCTGATTATATTTAGGGTGTTGGTTGAATTCTGATGAGGTGGGGGTTCAAACAAGCATGTGCCAGAACGACACATTAACCCGCCAAATCCTAGGCACTGTCTCGGGGTCACCAAAATATAGAAGCATTGGAAAACAAGTACATCTGTTCTCAACAACTCCTAGAGCTGGTTTGTCTAATGACATGTACATAGACCATTAGAATACGTCAAGTGTCCTTAATTTATATCTATCGTTTTCCTTGTCGCAGAGAGATACGATATTTGACACTGTCGCTGTGTCCATTGTCATGGTTACCTGACCGTGATAGCAACAAGACAGTGCAGAAGTAAAAAAAAAAATATCTGGTAGAATGCCCTGCTTTATTTTGTCACACACAACCGTAAGCTATGTTCTGTAAATAGCTTGCCATTACCTTGTAAATAATGATCTTGTAATGAGTTTATTTCCCTGTAATAATTTATAATTAATACATTTCAAAACGTTAATATAAAATACAGAGTAGCTTTAAGTTACCTGTGGCTCATTATTTTAATTACAGAGCCTGGTTTATTGGATTGGTTTATTGGTGTTGAAAGGCATTCTATTTGAACCGTCATGCTGCTGATGCCATGCATACTGTCACATTGTGTTCGTACCTTTGCTAACAATGACCAAGTTTGATGTCCGACGACAACAGATAGTTCATGATGTCGCTGGGATGAGTGTCTACAGACAAGTACTGTAAACCAACCTTTAGTTCAAACCATTATACTACAACTAATGCTCAGCTGCCATACATTAACGTGGGCTTTTGAACTAGTCCCACCAAATATTCATCCTCGAACCTTGTGAGTTTTCAATATCTCAGGGGTAAAGGAGAATCACTGGCTTGGAGTCTTACTGAACACATACCCTCATCTTTATTTAGCCCTGCAGGCAAGCGCAAAACAACATCAAATTGAGCAATGTTAACTTAGGCAAAAGAACAGACAGACAATGACAGGGTCATGCAGAATAATTGTCTCTGGACGACATCTGTATGGACATGTCTCCATGGCGAGCCAAGCAAATACACCACACAGCTCGTATTGTAACACAGCCGCTGCTTTGAATATGCAGCCAGGGTGCATAATGAACCTACTTGATGCAACTACAGCAGGACAGTACAACATAACAAATACACGTTTGATATTTAAAGTCTTTGTGCCTTATGGTCATATTTGTGCGGAATTGAATTCATTACAAAATGCGCACTGATATGAAACATCTAGCTTCGGGGGCACATTGCTCAGTTGCCAGTGCAGAACAAGGCGTCAAATCGAGAAATGAACAGCATTTCTGACTAATAGATGAGAACAATCTCACTAAGTCAGCGAAAATGAGTGGGGTGTATGGCTACGTCTTAAATGACACACTATTTACCATAATGTGCACTACTTAGTGCCCTATATACGGAATAAACTGCAATTGGAGACAAACTCATTCTTTTACTGTAGGCATTTCAAAGGCTGGATATATATGACAAGTGTTGGTAAGGGAAAGAATGAATGGGATCATTGGATGGACACAGTGCATGTAATCGCATTGCATAACTTGTTATAACTTCGGTTGAAGTTCTCAAGTGACAGGAGACACTAAAAGGCTGAACTCGACAATAAGACTTTTCGGCGACAGGATTGCTTAACTATTCGTGTGTGGCATTGCTCCCTCAAGGTTGATGGAAACTTAAACGTTTTTTAAAAAGAAGAGAAAAGCTTGAAATGTTTCAGACCTTGAATTTTTTTACAATACTGTGTTGAATTATGCAGCGATCAGTCAACTATTAATCTCTGTGGCTGTGTTACAGCCATGCATTTAAAAAAAAAATGGGACCAGGCCAAGCAATGCTGTGTCAACACATTCCTCTAAGAATTGCTTACAAGAGAAATGTGTCTCTCAATGTCGATTCAATTTTTCTCCTTACAAGTTTAGAGTGGTGTACCTGTTACAGATCAACGGTCACAGTTAATGATTCCAATCAAATAAAAAATGGAAAGTTACAGTAATTAACAAAGAAAACTTAGGGAAGCATGATGCTACCAGGGGTATGTACTCATTAGTGCACACCGTAGCAAAAGTTTTGCAACAAAAACAATAGTTTTTTTTAATGTACAATCCCTCTCCGTTTCAGCCTGTTTGCTTCCATTTAGTTCCTAGTACACACCAGTCACACTATAATACAATTTGCTACCTGACAATGATTGGTCCATGTTATGTTGTCATGTATCCCTGGATGTTTTTGGAGTTCTGTTCTTCTGCTTGGGAATACCTCCCCATACTCAAAGGAAACAGAATGAGGTGTGGGCCTACTCAGTGTAGATAAGCATCTGGTGGGGTTGTGTGCAACCCCCAATCAGAGTGTGGCAATGTGTACCTATCAGGTACTGTATAAAGAGCCGGAGTGTGGGCTGCTACCATTCTGTGTCTGACGCTGAATGGAGGCTCATGCCTATCTCCAAGCTCCCATCAGTAATGTAGTACACTGTAAAAAAATAATATATTCAGTGGCTTAGTAAATATTACCCCCTAAAATGCAGGTTTCTGGTTTTACTTCAAGATTTGAATACCTTACTTGATTTTTTGTTAGATTTGAGATTTTTTGTACATTTTACCCTTATTTTGTGAGATCCAATTGGTAGTTACAGTCTTGTCCCATCACTGCAACTCCCGTACACTCGAGAGAGGCGAAGGTCGAGAGCCATGCATCCTCCGAAACACGACCCCACTAAGCCACACTGCTTCTTGACACACTGCTCGCTTAACCCAGAAGCCAGCCGCACCAATGTGTCAGAGGAAACACTGTACAGCTGGCGACCGTAGTCAGCGTGCATGCACCCGGCCCGCCACAAAGAGTCGCTAGAGCACGATGGGACAAGGGCATCCTGGTCGGCCAAACCCTCCCCTAACCCGGACAACGCAGGGCCAATTGTGAACCGCCTCATGGGTCTCCCGGTCGATGCCGGCTGCGACAAAGCCTGGGATCGAACCAGGGTCTGTAGTGACGCCTCAAGCACTGCGATGCAGTGCCTCAGACTGCTGTGCCATACCTTACTTTATTTTGATGTGTATAAAAAGAATGACATTTGAAAATGCATATTCAATTCATCATACTATGTTTAATTTACTCAATGTTAATAATATTTACTCTCAATTTAAGAATTTGTAGTTTTTGCAACAACTTGCCATGTGGCAGAATTTCTTTGAGGATTGTGGGTAATTCAAAATGTTTAGAATGTATGATACTTTTACACAATGTAACATGCATGTTTGAAGAAAGAAAAGCATATTTCTATATTAGTATTAAGCAGCGTGTTATACTATGAGGTGTAATGGATCATGATGAACGGATATCAAAACCGTTAGACAAATAGACGTTCAAAGACCATTACAACTGGGTCAAAAAAGCACAACTGCGTATCAATCTGAAAGGAAAACTCCATATTTTGGGATTATATAAACAATAGACTAATGAAACAAATATCTAAACATGGTTTCTGGTGGACAGATTCAAAAAAATCGAGATCATGAGTTTGAATGAAAATGAAAATCCCTGCACAATTTCAATCCACCATTGATTTAATAAAGCAAAGAAACCAGTGTTATCAATTCAATAAAATGAGTAAATCATTTAAATAAAAGAACGTTTATTTATTTATTTATACGTTTATTTGTTGTTTTCAAACCAAAGAGGCATTTGTTGATTACTGAATTTGTTGATGTGTAGATGGCGCCGACAGACACGTACACCCTGTTTCAAGCTCTTAGTCAACTTTGCAGTATTTTTTTGTATGTGTTATTTCTTACAGTGCCTTCAGAAAGAATTCATACCTCTTGACTTATTCCAAATTGTTATGTGTTACAGCCTCACCTATTTACACTACCGGTCAAAAGTTTTAGAACACCAACTAATTCAAGGTTTTTTCTTAATATATTACTATTTTCTACATTGTAGAATAATAGTGAAGACATCACAACTATGAAATAACACATATGAAATCATGTAGTAACCAAAAAATTGTTTTTTAGAAATTGTTGCAAAAACTGAAATATCACAGTTACATAAGTATTCAGACCCTTTACTCAGAGGCAATTTTGGCAGTGACTACAGCCTCGAGTCTTCTTGGGTATGATGCTATAAGCTTGGCACACCTGTATTTGGGGACTTTCTCTCATTCTTCTCTGCAGATCCTCTCAAGCGCTGTCAGGTTGGATAGGGAGCGTCGCTGCACAGCTATTTTTGGGTCTCTCCAGAGATGTTCGATCGGGTTCAAGTCCGGGCTCTGGCTGGGCCACTCAAGGACATTCAGAGAGTTGTCCCGAAGCCACTCCTGCGTTGTCTTGGCTGTGTGCTTAGGGTCATTGTCCTGTTGGAAGGTGAACCTTCGCCCCAGTCTGAGGTCCTGAGCGCTCTGGAGCAGGTTTTCATCAAGCATCTCTCTGTACTTTGCTCCATTCATCTTTGCCTCGATCCAGACTAGTCTCCCAGTCCCTGCCGCTAAAAAACATCCACCACCACCATGCTTCACTGTAGGGATGGTGCCAGGTTTCCTCCAGATGTGACGCTTGGCATTCAGGCCAAAGAGGACAATCTTGGTTTCATCAGACCAGAGAATCTTGTTTCTCATGGTCTGAGAGTGTTTAGGTGCCTTTTGGCAAACTCCAAGCAGGCCTTCATGTGCCTTTTTACTGAGGAGTGGCTTCCGTCTGGTCAATCTACCATAAATGCCTGATTGCTGGAGTGCTGCAGAGACGGTTGTCCTTCTGGAAGCTTCTTCCATCTCCACAGAAGAACTCTGGAGCTCTGAGTGACCATCCGGTTTTTGGTCACCTCCCTGACCAAGGTCCTTCTCCCCCGATTGCTTAGTTTGGCTGGGCGGCCAGCTCTAGGAAGAGTCTTGGTGGTGGCAAACTTATTCCATTTAAGAATGATGGAAGCCACTGTGTTCTTGGGAACCTTCAATTTTGCATAAATGTTTTGGTACCCTTCCCCAGATCTGTACCTTGATACAATCCTGTTTCGGAGCTCTACGGACAAATTCCTTCAACCTCATGGCTTGGTTTTTGATCTGATGTGCACTGTCAACTGTGGGACCTTATATAGACAGGTGTGTGCCTTTCCAAATCATGTCCAATCAATTGAATTACCACAGGTGGACTCCAATCAATTTGTAAAAACATCTCAAGGATGATCAATGGAAACAGGATGCACCTGCACTCAATTTCGGGTCTCATAGCAAAGGGTTTGAATACTTATATAAATAAATATTCAAACATTATGTGCAATCATTTCTAAAAACCTGTTTTCGCTTTGTAATTATGGGTTATTGTGTGTCTGATGATGACATAAAAAAAAAATCTATTTTAGAAGAAGGCTGGAACGTAAAAAAAAAAAGGAAAAATGAAAGGGGTCTGAATACTTTCCGAATGCACTCTCCTGTTGCACTGGGCCTGTTTATATATTGAATATGAAATCGGAGGGCAGAAATTATTAATTATTACCAGCAGCAGTGATGTATCCTAAGAAGGAGATGGTGGAGAAATGGAATTCACATTTTTCTGCTTTAACAAAAAGCGGATTCTCCAGGAGACTCTGGAGGACTTGTCGGACGTGGAGACCTTGGGCCATGAAAACCCCAATACCACGGGTACCTGAGGAGACTTGATGAGCTTGAACTGCATAGACTCACTGTTGTTCCCTGACAGGCAGGTTGATAGGACTAGTATTGTGGGTGACTCTGCCTATAGTGCGCCCATCCAGCGCTCTGATGTTGATGGGAATGGAGAGGGGCTGAGTGGGGTTGCCCAGTTCTGACACCAGGGTAGTGTCCATAAAACTCTCATAAACCCCAGAGTCAATGAGTACTTAGAGAGATTTCGACTGGTCGCCCCACAGCAGGATGGCATGGAGAGGGGTGTGAGTAAGGGGAGAAGGAAAATTCTCTGTATGGCCCACCAGAGTACTTGTACCTACTGATGAGCCTGGTCTTTTACTGGACAGGTAAACACGTAACGACCGGTAGTCCTGCAACACAGACAACTCTTGGTGTTAAATCTGCGTAAACGTTCGGCTGGAGACAACCTAGCTCTGCCAAGTTGCATCGGCTCCGGAAGAGGCGAGTCGGTAGACCTCGGAGACTCTCGGGGGAACTCGGGTAACCTCGGATTCTCTCGGGAACGTTGATGCCGGGGACTTCCGGGATTGCCCGGAGGCAAGGTGGAATCCTTGGGCAAGCGAGTGGGACCAGAATCAGACTTCCTCTCCCTCCTACATTCCCGTAGCCGCCCATCGATCCAGAGAGTCGAGATCCCGTAGGCAGCTTCCGGGCTGCGAGCTCGTCTTTAACTCCACCAATAATCCGTGAAGGAACGTGTCGAACAGGGATTCTGGGTTCCAGCCGGGGTGGCCTGGAGAGATGCACTGTTGACAGCGGGGTTACTAAGTGGCTGGGAGGTTACTGTCGTGGCTGGCTGCCTCACAGACAATCAGCGGAATTGCTCCAGCAATGTATTCAAGGCATGGTCATGGCGTTCCACCAAGGTCTGGAATGCTTCCATAAGACCTCGAAGTAACTCCTCGTGTCTCCCAATGGTGGCTCCTTGGGAGGAGACGGCGTTGCGGAGCTGGTCCGAGTCTGCTGGGTCAGTCATGGCCAGTTCGTACTATCAGGACTCAGAATAAGACCCAGATGCAAACAGTTCAAATCACAGATTTTTAAATACAAAACAGGGGGTAGGCAAACGACAGTTCAAGGGCAGGCAGAGGTCAGTAATTCAGGGCTGTGTCAGAAAGGTACAGAACGGCAGGCAGGCTCAGGGTCAGGGCAGGCAGAATGGTCAAAACCAGAAGAACCAAAAAAATAGGGACTAAAGAGAACAGAAGTATGGGAAAAACACACTGGTAGGCTTGACGAGACAAGACGAACTGGCAAGAGACAAACATAAAAAACAGGTAAATGCACAGGGGATAATGGGAAAAATGAGCGACACCTGGAGGGGGGAGGAGACAAGCAAAAGACAGGTGAAACAGATCAGGGTGTGACCCCCACTCACTACAAAGATATGTGCCCTTCCTAACTCAGTTGCTGGAGAGGAAGGAAACTGCTCAGGGATTTCACTATGAGGCCAATGGTGATTTTAAAACAGTTACAGTGTTTAATGGCTGTGATAGGAGATAACTGAGGATGGATCAACAACATTGTAGTTACTCCACAGTACTGACATAATTAACAGAGTGAAAAGAAGGAAGCCTGTACAGAATTAAAATATTCAAAAATATGCACACAAGGCACTAAGGTAATAAAAGTCAACAGCTCTCAAATGACCTACTCACTTTAGTGTTAAATTACTTGAGGTATTTTCTGAACAGCTTCTCACTTCTTTGTTTCTCAAGTTGTCATTTCGACCACATGTTACACACTAATTTGTTGCAAAAATGACAGTTCGAACTTCACAACAGAAGATATGTGATTCTTGTTGCTAGGCTAACAGTTAGTGTTTTTTACGGTTTGCGCGCGCCTTCATCCAAAGGGAATACAAAAAATTATAGTGTCTGAAAGAATTATATGGATTTAATATTTGTCAAATTATTGAGCATGTACTCAAAAGTCAAATAAGCATCAGATATTTTATTAATTTACTATATGAAAATGTATATCAAGATCCTGATATGGGCCTCAGCCAAAAAATATGCATTGTATGTGCTGAGAAAATATGCTACTCATCCATATATTTGTATGTACATATTCTTATTAATTCCTTTACACTTGTGTGTATAAGGTAGTTGTTGTGAAATTGTTAGGTTACTTGTTAGATATTACTGCACGGTCGGAACTAGAAGCACAAGCATTTCGCTACTCTCGCATTAACATCTGCTAACCATGTGTATGTGACAAATTAAATTACATTTTGATTTGATATAGGCCTACTGTCAGTATTTGTCAACATATACAGAAAATAAAATGACCGCATAGGCCAATCTCAGAATATTTAATGAGCCCATATCTGGCCATACCATGTATGATATCCGGAGGGAATTCAAAAATGATATGTGCATGAAATATTTGTCAAATTATTGAGCACATGCTGAAAACTCAGAAATCGTACTTATTTTTAGCATATCAAAAAGCATATCAGGATCCGTATATGGACCTCAGCCAAGAGATGCATATCTGGACTCAATACAGTTTCATATCTTGAATGTACTGAGAAAACACAGATATGTCAGTATTTGTCAACACAAAGAGAGAAAGTAGTATGTCATATCTCAATATATCAAATGAGTCCATATCCAGCCATAGGAAATGTCCATGTGTGATATTCGGAGTAATCCCAATATCATGTCTAAAAGACACATCTGGAATCAGAATTTGTCAGGATATGTTGCGTATTCACAAAACTCCAAATATGTTTTTGGAAATGGTCTGCATTCTCTAGATTACCAAAAACGTGTCATGTAAAGACATCCCGTGATATGGAGCCTTTCGCCAAGTGTGTGGCCAAACACATTGGCAACCTGCAGTTTAGAGTCTGGGAGAAGATTAATGAGATTGGGACCTACACGCCCTTGATTCTGGACCCCAACACTTCCCAACACCATCTCATCCTGTCTGAGGATCTGACCAGTGTGAGACAGTGACAAAGACAGTAATGATGAGATTGATCAAACACAGCGTCTTCCTGACAACCCAGAAAGGTTTGATACCTTTAAAATTTGTCCTGGGCTCTGAGGGCTTTGACCGGGACACACAGCTGGGACATTGAGGTTGGGGACAATACTCAATGGTCATCGGGTGTGATGACAGAGTCTGTCCAGAGGACGGGAGAAGTAGAGAGTGGGTACCGGCAATTACGATTCATTGGTGAATACGATACACATTCCACAGTAGGGTCAGCCACTCAGCTTACAGTGTGACTAGCCAACTAAATTCAATTCCACAATTTACTATGGAGTTGAGCGGCGACTGTTGTGGGCGGACTTGAGCGCAGACGTCACATAAAATGTACTTTTTATCAAAAACGACTGATTTCAGCACCCAAAGAATAGCCTGCAATTACAATTATGGGCACACCCGAAGAATAGCAGCAAATTACAATTGCGGGTTATTGTTTGGGTGCTGAAATCAGTAGTTTTTTATAAAATGTCGTCGGATCTCAACACCATCGTAAATCTTGGAGTTTAATCGGCTACACTGGGACAGAAGTATGCTGTCATTGTATGACGCTGATTACGATATACATCTACACATGTTCATACACAAGTAAACTCCACCCACTGAGGATCTTACCAGTGAAGACCTCTGTAGACAAAGAAGATCATGTAAAAATGAACGAACATGATTCTGAAGACAGTGAAGAATATTATAGACGGCGACAGTGACTGTTCAATATTCTATCATGAGGCTGAGTATAATAGATTCCCTGAAGAACGTGATGATGAAACCTACTGATATACCATTGAAGAGGATTGATTATATCTCAATGTAGAATCATATCGTTCTGCCGGTGGAGCTGCACAGTTAAACTTAATATGGTTTCTTTCTATTTTAGTAAAGACTTACTCTAAGGGCTCTATGTACTCTAATACCGGATGTGGAAAGTGTTTTGGGTGGCTTTTAAGAAGAAACTGCAATGGTGGCAGGTTATAACGTAAATGTGACTGAACAAAATTAACTTGAGAGCCATCATATCGTATCATTTTAAAATGTCTAACTTAGTTATATAATAAAGAGTGACACATTTTACAACCCCACAGTAACATTAAGCTGTATGCATCCCAGTTGTAAGGAATATGGTGGGTATTGTGTTCAGCTTCATGATTCCATGTATAATTTGCTGAAAGGGAAGTACAAAGGCAGAAGTTCATTTTACGGCTGAATATTTTGAATTAGTGTAACGCACTTTAACACATGAAATCGTTTATTTACATTTTAAAGGAGCCTGGTCTGATCCTCATTTACACATATTCTATTATATTCTATTATAGGGTAACACTATGAATATAAAAACACACAAGTGCCTAAATTGGAACGCAGTGGCTGTACAGTAACATGCTATACATGACGTCAGAGCTCCGGTTTTTCCGCTTCACAGCGCTGTATGGGTTTTGACTGAGAGCCATTATAAACTTCAGTACAGCGCGACAAGGAGCCCCCATCCCTCCCGCTAATTGGGCTACTTTTGCACTTTCGCACTTTTGATGTTGTCTGAGTGAGGAAAAGGCTGTAAATCGAGAGAAGTCAATGTGTTCTGAAAGATGAGACGCTGAGGATTATAATAAATACCGGTTTGGGATGGGGCCACAGTGTCTCCTGACCCCTCCTGTCTCAGCCTCCAGTATTTATCCTGCAGTAGTTTATGTGTCGGGGGGGGGCTAGGGTCAGTCTGTTATATCTGGAGTATTTCTCCTGTCTTATCCCGTGTCCTGTGTGAATTTAAGAATGCTCTCTTTAATTCTCTCTTTCTCTCTCTCGGAGGACCTGAGCCCTAGGACCATGCCTCAGGACGACCTGGCATGATGACCCCTTGCTGTCCCCAGTCCACTTGGCCGTGCTGCTGCTCCAGTTTCAACTGTTCTGCCTGCGGCTATGGAACCCTGACCTGTTCACCGGACGTGCTACCTGTCCCAGACCTGCTGTTTTCAACTCTCAGCAGGAGCAGCAGGAGCAGGAGCGGTAGAGATACTCTCAATGATCGGCTATGAAAAGCCAACTGACATTTACTCCTGAGGTGCTGACTTGTCGCACCCTCGACAACTACTGTGATTATTATTATTTGACCATGCTGGTCATTTATGAACATTTGAACATCTTGGCCATGTTCTGTTATTATCTCCACCCGGCACAGCCAGAAGAGGAATGGCCACCCCTCATAGCCTGGTTCCTCTCTTGTCACGTTCTGACCTTAGTTCCTTTGTTATGTCTTTATTTTAGTTTGGTCAGGGCGTGAGTTGGGGTGGGCATTCTTTGTTGTTTTTTCTATGTTTTGTTCTATTGTCCTTTTCTATGTGTTTGGCCTAGTATGGTTCTCAATCAGGCAGGAGGCAGGTGTCAGTCTGATTGGGAGCCATATTTAGGTAGCCTGTGTTTCATTGTGTTTTGTGGGTGATTATTTTCTGTGTAGTGGATGTCACCTTACAGAACTGTTGCGTTTCGTTCTCCTTTGTTATTTTGTTTAGTGTTCTATGTTTAATAAATATAACGATGAACACTTACCACGCTGCGCTTTGGTCCTCACCTCATTCCAACGACGAGCATTACATCTCTAGGTTTCTTCCTAGGTTTTGGCCTTTCTAGGGAG
The DNA here is from genome assembly GCF_045679555.1 of Salvelinus alpinus. Lineage (NCBI taxonomy): Eukaryota > Metazoa > Chordata > Actinopteri > Salmoniformes > Salmonidae > Salvelinus > Salvelinus alpinus. Next base: position 52,347,284 of record NC_092105.1, on the reverse strand, counting down.
TTTTTCCTAGCCACCGTGTTTCTACACCTGTATTGCTTGCTGTTTGGGGTTTTAGGCTGAGTTTCTGTACAGCGCTTTGATATATCAGCTGATGTAAGAAGGGCTATATAAATATATTTGATTTGAAACAAGCAAACCACACATCCGTGTCCAAATCTGCATTTCATATTTCCATATTTGAAATCTCATGTTATTTACAATATCAACGTTTATCGCTATGTTTGATCCACAGTTACAAGGATGACATGCGTTATACATTGAGTTGTCCTGAAGAGAATGAGCCTTTGTTTCTCCTATTGTGAGGAAAATTTGCTGCGCCACACACACTTGAATGCACTGAATCCCATTCTATGCGGATCAAATAACAATCTGTTTGTCTGAAGTGCCTTTTGAAAGCCTAACACTGTAGTATCTTATTTTACAACTTAGCTAGCCATGTTGGCAATAGAATAAGCTTTCAAATGATGCCCACCTGACCCAGGATTTATAATGGAACATTTTTGGATTGCGTAAACAAAACCAGTAATTGTGTGATGATGGGGACGCAGGCTGTGTTCCAAACAGAAATTTGTGCTTGCTTCAGTTGCTCAATGGAAAAGCTAGGAGAGCTCAAAAAAGCAAGCGCCTTATAGTTGAAGTCTCTTTACTTTACATTTTCTTGTCTTTGTACCTGGATTGTATACCTTAGACCCACTTTTACAAAACTTTAAATATAATTGTCATCGATGAATACAAAATTCACTGTAAAGTGTTTAGTTCACAGAACATCAACACGTTGTTTTCATCAGAAGACAAGAAGTTGCAAATGTTTCTGGCAATCAGTAAATACTACTGCACCAAATTGTAAATGGATTATCAGTAGTCAATAATGTAAAATATAGGGAACGTTCTAGGGCTCCATTCAATCCGCATCCGGGACAGGCACATTGAAATTCTTTTTTTCCAACATTGCAGAGATGCAGAGAATGGAATTGGGTTACTACTTCTAACGAAATTTGGGTTACTCCTAAATCATCATCCCCAACATCGTAACCTTCCATTACAGAGCTTTGCTTTGGTGTGGGATTTGGCCTATATGTTCATATCATTTGCGTTCCTCCACTGTATTCACCTTTCCTTATTTCTATTGGAAATTATGTTACTGCTTGCCGATGAAAAGTCTATACAAACCTATGAGCAGACTAGCCTTTTAATTGAATACATGGAATTGGATTGTGATGATACTGATGAATGAATCTGGCACACTTTGCTTATTTTCTATTTTGGTTTTGATCAGGGATTCTATTTGATTTGTTGTATATTAAATTGTTTGGTGAAATATGCTTAAAGTAGAGAAATTTCCCATAATTCTGCAAAGGTATATCATTTTGTATCTAGTCGTATCCGGGTCCAGTGATTGTCAAGCCGACACCTTAACCGTTGCGCCGAGAGGTCCGAACCTGTGTGAGGTTTCTAGGTGTTGGGTTAAGGTTGCTACATTACGACCTTCCTTTGGGAGAGTGTCCCCACACTTCTCTACACCATGTCCCTCATGGGTACACACCTCTACATTGGCCTCACGTTGGCCATTTCACTTGTGACACCAATGTAGAAAACTTAGGTGGATGGTAGCCCCGACTGGATCTTAAACCCGGGTTCAGCGACTGACAATACAACACCTTAACCATTATGCCAAGAGGTCCGCTAGGTGTTGGGTTAAGGTCACTACAATATTAATAGTCCATGCAGAGAAATATTGTGACGCTATCAACAAATCTACTTCTTCTATCTTGGTGCAGGTTCTGTCTGCATTTTGGTTTCGTACAAATGACAAGTAAAATGGTGTGGTATCTACTGTGCAGGTTCAAATGAATCAGGCCCAGTCTTTGGGCAACACAATTATTTAAATTAACTCACATTGGTTATCATCAACATTTGAAGTTTATTTAAAGTTGAAGTACAATGAAGTGTGCTATGCGTAGCTATATGTAAGTTACTAGCGACAGGTCAACAATAAACATCGCAACAAACTTTCAAAGTAAAATAAAGTGTGAACATGGGGACAGACACTCTTTTCCTTACATTTTTTCAAACACATAGCCTGTTCCTGTTACAGTACATGACAGAAATCAGCTCCTGTCTCGGGAATTAACTTTTACATACTGCATAAGAGTTGACTCACCTGATGTGCAAAACTATTGAACCTTCAGCTTGAATACAAATGAAGCACATCTCTCCATAAAGTAAAATGTCTTCTTTTTGCTGCATCATGATTGCATTAACATACTGTACATCACTGATTTTGTGAGGGAACTTTGCTTGAGTTATCAAACCAATATTCTACAACGGAGAGGGTCGGTTAATTGTTTCCGATAGTCATTCTATCTGGTCCATTGTCTGTACACATGTAGGATCTTAATTTGATCACCAGTTGTTGCAGGAAATGTCCTGCACGGCATGAAATAGTTTAAAACTTTCAAATGTTGGACTTGATTTGCACAAACCAAAAATGTATCAACCCCATACAAAAATGTCAATTCATTATAATCAACATAATAATTCACATTTCCTTTATCTGCAGTATTATTTTCCTGCTGTGGGAAACTGGTCAAATTAAGATCCTATATCTGTATGTGACTTCTGAATAAATTGTCTTGAAAGAGGAGATTCGTTACCAAGTGATAATATGTGATTACCAACAGTCCATGTAACAAGTTAATAGCCACACATTAGGAACAAAGGTGTCTGGGAAACTATCTTTTAAAAAGTGTCCATATAAAAAACAGTATTACTTGTTGCAAAGGGTTACTATTGACAGCAAAAGTTATTGGAAGGCAAAATGTTTGAGGTGTACATTTTCGAAAACAGTTGGGCTTAAGTGAATCAACCCTACGTATTTGTTCAGCACAATATAGGATTTAAATATCATAATTCCAGGACAAACATTTACATGCCTGCATGCTTTCTCACCAAAATGGCAGGTATTTGAAAGAATGGTGGCTCAGAAACAAAACAAAAACAAACTATAAATTCATATAAATGTCGGTATTTGTCTTCCTAATAGATCTACTGCATACCCAATACCACCTCTTAACTTTATACATATACCATATTGATAGAGTGAGCTATCCTATCATTATCGTCAGTTCTGGTATATACAACAATAGTAAAAAGGATACTTGATTGTATTTTCTTATAATTTAGAAAACATTCAAATCAAATCTCAGTCGTCTCTTTTGATCAACATACGGATAAATTATATATTTTGTCACAGGTTCTTTCCAAGCTTTATATTTTGGAATTAAACTTGAAATACAAAAAAAAAACTCTGAGTCTGACCATGTTCAAAGCTTTCTCGCTGGTTGAAATACAGTATAAAAAATCGTCAGTGCTGTGAATTTATCTGAGACATTACCAACAGTGTACCCCTTGGTAATTTTTTACTGTGCTAAAAATGTGTTTATACTTAGAAAACAACCCACCTCAATGCATCCAAACCTGCTTCAGCTACTATATTATGTTGATATCTGTAAGAAAAAGTGTTCTAATTCTACATTCAGACACAACCCTTCTCCGGCGCTTGGCCAAACACACTTCCATTGAACTGCTACAGTAAACGCAGCGAAACTTGTTTTCTGCTACTAAATCTGCCTGGATAAGGGCTCTTGAGTATCTTCATGGGATTGTTTTCCCCTTCAGCTCTCCTCGTCATCTTCTTATCAGTACATCACTGCAGTTTTCAAGAACAGTCTTCCATCTGGAAAAAAATAATACAAAGGAGACAAGGATTAGCAATAGCGTACTGGCCATGCTGACTCAACTTGGAAATATGGTGTTTCGCTCTATCCTTATAGTCCACAAAAACACACACTGGTTGCCAGCTTGTGATAGGTTTCCTCACAATAAGCGAACTCCATAGTTTCTGAAACAAAGACCTAGGCGCAAGAGTACTAGGCCTGGGAAGGATGTCAGATTCTCTTGGACATTTCGAAAGCGTAACCAAAAAATGTTCTGTGGAAACGGAAGTGATGTCACCACATTCCATTTTCGAATCTGTCCCAGCTGATGCCGGGAACTTCTACAGACGTTTAAGCTGGAGCATTGGTACATTATGGGAGGCAACCTGTCTGTCTGAAGAGACTACTAACTTAATAATAACGATACATTAATTGTTTGAAGAGGTGTATTCTGATTTGACAAAATCTGGAAAAACATCAGAAAATACGATCTGAAATCTTCCAACGCACATGGGACTACTTGTAAGAATATTTTAAGATAATACACAACGCAGAGGACTAGAGGTCAATAGAGAATTAACGATCAATGGAAATAGTTAGTTTTTCAGTTCAACATCTGATTAGAATCTGTGTAGGGGTTTCAGTCCTGGACTCATAACTACATGTGGCAAGATCTCATTGGTCTGAATTGTTTATACATTGAGCCTGAAACAGAATACTTGTTATTTGGCCATTGGCACAATTTTACTGCAAGAAACTCTAATTGGTCAACAACAGGCTAGGGTTGTTGGTTATAAAATTACACCCTGTCACTTTGTTCTGTGGAGAATCATTGAGGACAGGGAAGAATGAACATCGACCATCTACTTCCCAGCATAACAACTATTATTTAGTATTTTTGAATAAACCAATTTTTCTCCCCCTGATTTGCTTTGGGGTCTGTGTTATTGAAGAATAACATCAACTGCTAACATACTCTTATCCAATACTCTTCCAATGTCCCTATTTTCTGGACAATTTAAGTTACTCGAGCATATCACCACTCACAATTGTAGATTTAACAACAGATATGAATATTGTTTGTCCTACAACGTCAAGTCTATAATTATAGCTTAAATGATTTGCATGATCTGTTGGAACAAGCTGCGGAATCGAGCAGTAGCAGTTGAAGAGACTCCTTATGCCAGTGTTTCTCTGCCTCATGAATAAAAATAGGGAAGTAAAACCAGGCCAATACAACTATCTACATATTTAATCATTGACAAAGGCAAATTGTATGAGGAACCGCGATATTCAACACTGCCTGCCTGCACAATTGCACGTCACATGTGTTTAAGACATCTCAACTGACATGCTTGTTTGAACATAATATTGCACTTATGATATAAAGCGCTTTACAAATGACACTTCCTGTACAGAAGGAGTGTTTATTGAAAAAGGCAGAGTAATTCTTCTCCAATGCTATCTCCAGACACCTTCAACCTAACGAGCTTTGTCCATTTTCAAAGAACACTCATATCTTAGTGGTATGCACAAACGAGCAGCGCTGCCTCCGATGCAGGGCTGGTAAAAGCATCTGTTAAGCGCAGCTCAGGAGCATGACGTTTTATTACCCCGGTATTACTGTGCTTTAAGCAGCCCTTTCCTCTCTCTTGCAGTGGACCTAAATAATTCAATTTAATAGGGAAAAGCACACCAAAAGACTAAGTGGCGACAGCTTGAGGAGAGTGATGTGTTGCTGCTTGACACAATGTCAGACCCGAGACATAGAGAGACATCGGGGTGGAAACGGTACGTTTGTTAGCGACTTTCAAGAGATTTACAGAGTTCTCGTGACATACTGTGCCCATAGCTGGTTACTATCACAAACACTTCATTCACATTTATTGATCGTCTGTAATCTCACTATTAAACCATTTAACATTTGCCTCTTAAGGCCTGTGACCCACTGGCAATATTCTAAGCCATATATGAATCAGAAAAGCCTGTGTTTCTATCCCCCAAAATACAATACAACACAATGACAACCTTCCGCCATTAGCATTTTTTATTAGTACACGTTCTCGCCTATGGTAGGACAGCAACCATCACTGCACCATGTACCTAACCACCCCGGCTTCTGTCGTCAATGCATCAGTGTGCTGTATGTTTATCAAAAGCTGGATGGAAAAATAGCAAAGGCTTGTTGTGGGAATGTGGGAGGGGGAGACAAACACAGGGGCTAATTATCCGGCACTGCCGTGGGTCTCTGAGGCATTGCACTCTGGCTGCCTCTATTCAAGCAATATTGCAGAGTTATGTGTAAAAGTAACTACAGTGTGAATGCAAAGGGCTAAAAATAACAGGGATAGAGGAAGGGGTGGACGGGGATGAAATCATTCACATCCATGGCGGTGCCACCACCGTAACAGTCAAAGCCAGGCGAGATAAGATGCCATGTATATCACCTTTCTCTGTCAGTCTCTCTCTGCCTGTCTGTGTGAATCTCTGTATGTCTGCCTGCCTGCCTGTCTGTCTGATCGGCTTTACCTTCACAGATGTTCATAGGGATGATAGTCAATATGGTAAGGGAAGGCGGAAGTGTGGCTGATGATCACTTTTGATAAGTTGTGAAGTAACATATCAGGTATTGTAGTGTTCAAACCATCACAATGCTCAACATTTGAATGTTCAGGAAAGGATTAAGAAATACATTTTTGACACAAGGATCTCTCTGAAATTGTTGAGACACCATTTTTAATTTGGGCAAATAAATTGGTGGAACTTCTTCCATGTTCGTTCTGTTTTAATTAACTGCCACTGCCTCCAGTTTGCAATATTACTTCAAATGTTGAAACATACTGATTTACATTTTTCAGTGAGAAAAATCTGTGACATCTTGACACGTTGTTTTAGGAAAGAAAGCCTCATATTTAGTTTTTTACTTTAGCCATTTTTGTATTCAAATCAAGATGAAAAGTTCATTAAAGAGGATAAATATTTTATTAGATGCCAAATAAAACAGATATTTTTTCTTCTTCTCTCAGCATAAAATTCCTTTGAAAAATTAATGAATACATGTAAATTATGCAAAATATGCCCATGCAAATATTTTATGAAGACAATTAAGGGATCCATTAATTACGGTATTTTTTGCTTCACTGACATTCATTCATTTAATTAGAATTTCACTTTAACTGTTTGGATGTTTAATCTCGCAACAAATAACTTTATGTCTCGGCGCAGGTTCGTGTAAACTTGACGAACACATCGAAGGGCAAGCAGGCGGGAACCAGAGAGGAGATACTGGGGAAGATATTTACGTGCACTCCGTCACCATGGCGTTAGAGCCAGGAGAGAGCTTCAGTCCCAGTAGCATGGCTGCCTGCTAGCTGCTACAAAAGCCAGAGCTCCCTTTTGGAACCGATTAAAAAACACTGCAAAAGCAATTAATGAACACAGATTGTGTTAATATCTCAGAACTAGAGAACTGTGACAAAAGACAAATATAAATAATTAGTTCTCTAAAATGGTGCTCTTGTAATTTTTGGTCTCTCTTTTCTCACCCTAGCCTGAGTTGTGAGTTGAAAACACAACATACATTTCTCTTGGCTTTCATCCGTGTGATAGGGTTGGGTGTTTTATCCGCGTCTTCTTTGCTTGTGTAATTTATCAACATAATTGTTTTGCCTTTGAGCGTAATTACTGTATACTAGGCTGGGAGCAGAGGAGAGCAGAGGAGACATGGGTGGCAGACAAATAGCGATCCAGCTGAACAAAAGCACACATTGTTCAGCGTTAACTCCACCTCCTCTTGATTCTATTCTTCAAGGCCATTATCACTGACATTATGAGCCCTAGACATGACACACTTCAGAGCTACACCATAGCATATGATATATTATCATATTATCATTATCATATTATTATATATTATTCAACTGTGAGAAAGGCATCTGCTATATGTTCAAATTGTATCTGAACAGGAGAGAAAATATGTATCTTTAGTGTCTATGACAATGTACCATGGTAATGGTTGCTACATTGCAATGAGTAAGCTATGTTTCTGATCACATTCAATTAAAATGGTAATGCCATATAAAAAGGACGTGAGAAAGGTTAAGCCTCCAGATCATACAGTATAACAATTAAACTATAAAGTGCTGTTTAATGTAAATCAAAAATGTTCCAATTTCAAATTAAGGATACGTGATATAGTAATTTAGTACGAAATGGGGGACTATAACTGTTCTCTATCCAGAAGTAAATGTTTTTTTGTGAAATGTTGACATATGGTTTACCTTTATTGGACAGAAACCCTTTTCACATCTCTCCACTGACTGAATGATATTTAATTATGAAAGAATCCTCCCTCCTTATGGTACAAAACTATTAATATCTTTTCAAATTTCATAGCGTTTTACTGTGTAATCGTTTGTATTTTCCAGGGGAAATTGAGACTTCTCTCAGTGATAAAGCGGCGATGATAGGGATGAGTAGGAAAGGAGGGGGGACGCTGTTGGGGATGATTAGAGGAAGACGTCGCGATACTAATGAAGAAGAGAGAGGTGTCGTGTTCCTGGGTGGACAGACTTCCTCTCGTGGAGGAAGGAGAGGGCGGTGATCATTTCTGAAGACTCTCTACCGTCTGGGGGCTGCATCCCAAAAGGTACCCTATTCCCTACGTAGTGCACTACTTTTGACGAGGGCCCCATGCGCCATGGTCAAAATACAGTGCCATGTGGGATGCAGCCCCAGACGTTGGATAGTCTTCAGAAGTTATCACCACCCCCGCCGTCCTCCATGAGACCCCGCAAGGCAAACAAACAAGCCATTCAAATGCACATATTGTTACAGGGCTTATACATAAAATAAAGTGGATCTGAAGAGGTAAACAAACAAGTCATATACACTATGCACGTACTGTACACAGACACGCATACCTACCAGTCACTGAAATTGACTTATGCGTGCTGATAGTTTCAATGTAGTATTATATATCCTCTAATTGCACTTTAAACCTAGTTTACTGTAACATTCATTCAGATCCAGGCAGAGAAGCCTGTTCATAAAATTAATACTGTTAGTTAAGAAATTAAGAATTAAAATAGGCTTCTTCTATAGGAACAGGTCCTGGCTTTCGTTAACTTCTTTTGGGTAGGGGGCAGTATTTTCACGTCCGGATGAAAAGCATGCCCAGAGTAAACGGCCTGCTACAAAGCCATAAAAGCTAGAATATGCATATTATTAGTCGATTTGGATAGAAAACACTCTGAAGTTTCTAAAACTGTTTGAATGATGTTTGTGAGTATAACAGAAGTCATATGGCAGGCAAAAACCTGAGAAAAAATACAACCAGGAAGTGGGAAATCTGAGGTTGGTCGATTTTCAACTCAGCTCCTATTGAAGATACAGTGGGATATTGGTAATGTTGCCATATGGTAATAAGGTAATGTTGCCATACTTCCTAAGGCTTCCACTAGATGTCAGCAGTCTTTAGAACCTTGTCTGATGCTTCTACTGTGAAGTGGGGCCGAATGAGAGGGGAATGAGTCAGAGGTCTGCCAGCAGCCACGTGCTGACCATGCGCTGACCATGCACGTTCACATGAGAGGTAGCTCCTGTCCCATTTGCTTTTCTGAAGACAAAGGAATTCTCCGGTTGGAACATTATTATAGAATTATGTTAAAAACATCCTAAAGATTGATTCAAATCATTCGTTTGTCATGTTTTTACGGACTGTAATATAACTTTTTAAACTTTTCGTCCGTACTTTCCGCTGGACTTGAACGTGCGTCGTGAGTTTGGAAAGTGTACTGAACGCTAGAACAACAAGGAGGAATTTGGACATAAATGATGGACATTATCGAACAAAACAAACATTTATTGTGGAAATGGGATTCCTGGGAGTGCATTCTGATGAAGATCATCAAAGGTAAGTGAATGTTTATAATGTTATTTCTGACTTCTGTTGACTGCAAAATATGGCGGATATATTTGTGTCTTGATTGGGCTCTGAGCGCCGACTCAGATTATTGCATGGTTTGCTTTTTCCGTAAAGTTTTTTGAAATCTGACACAGCGGTTGCATTAAGGAGAAGTGCATCTAAAATTCCATGCATAACAGTTGTATCTTTTAGCAATGTTTATTATGTGTATTCCTGTAAATTGATGTGGCTCTCTGCAAAATCAAAGGATCTTTTTGTACTTCTGAACGTAACGCGCCAACGTAAACTCAGATTTTTGGATATAAATATGAACTTTACCGAACAAAACATACATGTCCTATGAGTGTCATCTGATGAAGTTCATCAAAGGTTAGTGATTCATTTTATCTATATTTCTGCTTTTTGTGAATCCTCTCTTTGGCTGGAAAAATGGCTGTGCTATTCTGTGAATAGGCACTCACCTAACATAATCGTTTGGTTTGCTTTCGTCGTAAAGCCTTTTTGAAATCCGACACTGTGGCTGGATTTACAACAAGTGTATCTTTAAAATGGTGTAAAATACATGTATGTTTGAGGAATTTTAATTATGGGATTTCTGTTGTTTTGAATTTGGCGCCCTGCAGTTTCACTGGCTGTTCAAGAGGTGGGATGCTACCGTCTCACGTACCCTAGAGAGGTTAATCAGCAAAAAAAACGAATAAATCAGTCAATAGTCATTCCGCTAATTGACTATGGCTATATCATCTATATCAGGTAGTCCCAAACTGGGGAAGGGTACCCCCAGGGGTAAGTGCAATGCCGTCGGGGTACGTTAAATAAAAATGTGATACACATTTTAAAAAACAAATGTATATTATATATATATATACACACTACCGTTCAAAAGTTTGGGGTCACTTAGAAATGTCCTTGTTTTTAAAAGAAAATCATTTTTTTGTCCATTAAAATAACATAAAATTGATCAGAAATACCGTGTAGACATTGTTAATGTTGTAAATGACTATTGTAGCTGGAAACGACTGATTTTTTATGAAATATCTACATAGGCGTACAGAGGCTCATTATCAGCAACCATCACTCCGGTGTTCCAATGGCATGTTGTGTTAGCTAATCCAAGTTTAAAAGGCTAATTGATCATCAGAAAACCCTTTGTAAATTTTGTTAGCACAGCTGAAAACTGTTGTGCTGATTTTTTGAATGGTAGTGTATATAGCTTTTTTATTTTAAAAATTCTTCACATTTTCAAACAGGAAATTTATATTTTCCAACGGGGCTATACATTTGGGTGAGTAGCCTCGTTTCACTGCCTTAAAAAAAAATTCAACCATCTAGTGTTCAGCGAAATAACAACACAATGTCAAATTCAGGTATCCTAGTCAAATAATTAACATCCAATCACATTAACCGTTACTCTCTCACGGTAAACCTTCACTCTTGCGTAGTAATTTAGAAACGAAACATGACAATTTGAAAAATAAGCCACAGAAGTTTTTAGAGCGAGAAAAAAGACGACTTTTGAGTAGTAAGACATGAATAAAAGCAAAAGGTTCCATTAATAAGAAGTGGTTAGAAGCATCTTATATGGTGAGCTACCGAGTGGCTAGGACAGGCAAGCCCCATACTATTGTGGAGGACTTAATTCTTCCTGCTGCTGCAGATATGGCTGGGACAATGCTGGGGGAAAAGGCCCAAAAACTTTACAGATAATGCCTTCATCAAACAACACTGTTTCACGATGCATCAGTGACATGTCAGGAGATGTTTTAAAACAATTACTGCTTCGCATACAAGCCAGTGAATTATATGCGTTACAGCTGGATGAGTCAACAGACGTGGCGGGCCTGGCACAGCTCCTGGTATAGGTCCGTTACGTTTATGGGGGGTCAATTAAGAAAGACATCCTCTTCGGCAAACCAGTGGAAAATATATTTTTAAAGCACTGGACAGGTTTGTGACATCAAATGGACTTTGGTGGTCAAGATGTGTTGGTATCTGTACTGATGGCACAAAAGCCATGACAAGGAGACATAGTGGAGTGGTAATGCGCGTGCAAGCAGTTGCTCCCAACGCCACTTGGGTACACTGCAGCATCCACCTAGAGGCTCTTGCTGCCAAGGGAATGCCTGACAGGTTGAAAGACATTTTGGATATGACAGTGAAAATGGTTCACTTTGTTAAAGCAAGGGCTCTGAACTCTTGTGTATTTTCTGCATTATGCAATGATATGGGCAGTGACCATGTAACGGTTTTACAACATACAGAAGTGCGCTGGTTATCAAGGGGCAAAGTATTGACCCGTTTTTTTGAATTGAGAGACGAGCTTAAAGTTTTCTTTACTTTACTTGCCATCATTTTTACTTGTCTGACCGCTTGCATGATGATGAGTTTCTCACACGACTGGCCTATCTGGGTGATGTTTTTTCTCGCCTGAATGATCTGAATCTAGGATTACGGGGACTCTCAGGAACTGTATTCAATGTGCGGGACAAAATTGAGGCTATGATTTTGAAGTTGGAGCTCTTTTCTGTCTGCATTAACAAGGACAACACACAGGTCTTTCCATCATTGTATGATTTTTTTGTGTGCAAATGAACTCAAGCTTACGGACAATGTCAAATGTGATATAGCGAAGCACCTGAGTGAGCTGGGTGCGCAATTATGCAGGTACTTTCACGAAACGGAAGACACAAACAACTGGATTCGTTATCCCTTTCATGCCCTGCCTCCAGTCCACTTACAAATATCTGAACAAGAGAGCCTCATCGAAATTGCAACAAGCAGTTCTGTGAAAATGTTATTTAATCAGAAGGCACTGCCCGATTTCTGGACAGGGCTGCGCTCTGAGTTTCTTGCCTTGGCAAATCGCTCTGTTAAGACACTGATGCCCTTTCCAACCACGTACCTATGTGAGAGTGGATTCTCGGCCCTCACTAGCATGAAGTTAGTGATTATAAAAAAGACTGAGACTCTCTCCAATACAACCCAACATTGCAGAGTTGTGTGTATCCTTTCAAGCACACCCTTCTCATTAACCTGTGGTGAGTTATTCACAATAACAAATTAGGTTTTATATGTAAGATGGCTAAATTAAGAGCAAAATTATTGATTATTATTATACACTGCTCAAAAAAATAAAGGGAACACTTAAAGAACACAATGTAACTCCAAGTCAATCACACTTCTGTGAAATCAAACTGTCCACTTAGGAAGCAACACTGATTGACAATAAATTTCACATGCTGTTGTGCAAATGGAATAGACAAAAGGTGGAAATTATAGGCAATTAGCAAGACACCCCCAATAAAGGAGTGATTCTGCAGGTGGTGACCACAGACCACTTCTCAGTTCCTATGCTTCCTGGCTGATGTTTTGGTCACTTTTGAATGCTGGCGGTGCTCTCACTCTAGTGGTAGCATGAGACGGAGTCTACAACCCACACAAGTGGCTCAGGTATTGCAGCTCATTCAGGATGGCATGTTTGAAGGGGTACGGGACTATAAAACTTTTGGGAACCACTGGTCTATATGAATGCAGCTGCCACTGTATTGAAGGCATTGGACACTTATCATAGCACATTGAGCTTTACTACGGGTGATAGGTTCATTACACATTTTGTATCAGAAAGTAGGCTGGCCCTCCTTGAAGTCTCGTTGATAGATGTATTTTTTGTATTTGCTTTTCATGTATTGTGTAAATTATGTGGGTGGGGTTAGCATGACTCCCTGCTTAAATAAAGGTAAGAACACACACACACACACACACACACACACACACACACACACACACACACACACACACACACACACACACACACACACACACACACACACACACACACACACACACACACACACACACACACACACACACACATCTTGTATCATTACCAGTATTAAAAGGTGCAGTCATTAACAATCTAAAACCATATCTCTCCTTTAACAACACTTATGACTTGTTATTTTTCTCCGGGTTACGCAAAAACCTCGCTGCTTGTTAAAATCTAAACAGTCAATCCAAACTGTTCATGGCACATGTGAGTGCCATACTTCCCTCCCTGTAATAAAATACTACTGTTATGTCTGTTGAAGGCCATGCAATCTTGACCCAGTGCTGTGCCCCAGATGGCATGCTGTTAGTTACAATAATGCTCAAATAGAGAAGGTGCGAGGGGGGAGGGGGGGGGGGGTACAGACAGACTAACAGATGGACAGACAGAGGAAGAATGATAAATAGAGAGATGAAGTGAGATAATGGCGAGAGAGGGTGAACGTGAGAGAGAGAGAGAGAGGGTGAAAGAGAGGGAGTGAAACAGGAAGACAGAGAGAGAGAGTGAGCAAGAGAGAGATTTATCTTCTCCTCAGGTTCATGTACCTTGTATTGTCCTCTCAGCATCTGTTCTTCCAGCACTGCGGTCACTCTCCGTCTCTGGGGTCAGTGAGTCTGGGAGAGCAGAGAGATATACCGGAACTGCTGTTAAACATCCTTCAAATGAAGCAGCTACACTAAAAGGTTTTCATTGAAAAACTCATTTGGCTATAAGTGAAAAACAACTGATACAATAACACGTTGGATGATTCAACAGTCAGATGCCCTGCTGCATCATGATTTAGCTTACTCCTACTTCCAAAATGTAAAGACAATAACTCAATAACACTATGTGAGTTGTTACCACAACACCGGGATTGAATGTAACTGCAAATACATGTTTTGTCTTTAGCTAAGGCTGATCCCCAAGTGGCAAATGTATTTGCTGCAAACAGTGAAGTACATGCAAAAAGCATATGAATACATTCACTTTTTTTGTTTGTTTTATTTCAGACACTATTTTTACTTCATTGCTGCTGTCTGTTTATTTTATCTCCTCCGTTCTTTTTTGTTTCACTGTAAAGTGTGTTGCGATTTTAAATGCACTTTAAATAAAGACTGCTACATTTTTTAAGTAGAGTGTAACATGAACATTTCATTAAAAACACAACTCACCATTGAGTGAGCGCAGGCCTTCTGAGGGCGAGGGCTGTTTGAGGGACTGCTCAGCCTGCTCCCTCCTCTTGGACTCGTACTCCAGAGCCTCCTGAAGTTTCCTCTTTGCCTTCTTCTCCTTCTTCAAGCGCTTCTGGATTATTGCTGCGGTGGAAAAGAAAGAAAAGGACAAATGTTTCAAATTTACTTTTATTTAACCCTTTTCTATCCAAGCATGTCAATTAGGAATAAATTGATATTTACAAAGACTTGGCAAGTGGCCATTGTGGTAAAAGACAAGGGAAACTTGACAAAACTACAGGGCAGAAACATGTGGCAAACAACAGAGTTGAAACTGAGTTTGAGGTAACATTTAAGCCAAATTTTTAACATGGGACGTTCACTCAAAATCATGAATTGATGTCAAAGGGAGATTGAGAACACTTAGGCTGGCTCGTGCTGGGAATTAGACTTTGCCTGAATTCTTAGCAAACTATATTGAATTCAAAGCTGCAAACTGCTAGAGAGACTTAGACAATTTTTTTATGTAATTGGATCATTAAATAATAGAGTATTTTATTCAACTTGTGTAGCGCTTTAAATAACACAAGTGTGTTAACTTAAGTGTTATTTGTGTCACTTTTGTTTAGAATGATGATGAATCATTCATGTCGATAATTCAATATGTGTATCCATAATTAGCTGATCTCTCGCGGTGGTGGGGGACAATACCAAGTGGTTCATTGGAAGCGGTTGCACAGAAACACACAGCAGTCTTCTCATGTATGTTTGACCACTTTCATTATTTAGACGTGTGTGTTAAAGTGTTGTAATGAGCTTTGGAGCATGCATACCTCTGTCAAACCAGACACACACACACACACACACACGCACCCTCTCTCAGTCCGTACCTCTGTTCTTCTGTTCGATAGCGAGCTGTTTCTCCAGGGTCTCCCGGAGCTCTCTTTCCCTGAACAGCTCCATCTTTAGCTCCGTCTTCTCCAGCTGCACCTGCTTCTCCTGGGCCCGCGCGTTGTCAATCGCAACCTTCAGCAGGCCCTGCACACATACACACACACCAGTTAGTACAAACACACACACACAGACATTTGCACAAACACAAACACAGACACACATGTAAGTACACACACATACACACACACACACACTAAGATATGTACGAGTACAAATACACACACGCAAACATGGACACACACACATGCACACACTCACACACACAATTTTAAATAGTGAAACCCTAAAAAAAGTTATCCTTTTAAAATAAAACTATACTAAATATATTCACGTCACCAAAAACGGATTAAAACACACTGTTTAGCAATGGTATACAATCGCCTCAACAACACCCTCTAAGGTAGCAAAGCTATTTTCTGTCCTCCTCTGGGTACATTGACAATTCAAAACCTAGGAGGTTCATGGTTCTCAACCCCTCAATAAACTTACACAGCAATTATGATGACTTCCGGAGGACTTCTTCCAACCTATCAGAGCTCTTGCTGTATGAACTAACATGTTGTCCACCCAATCAAAGGATCAAATTAATCTATTACTGAAAGCATAAGGTACAGCTAGCTAGCTCTGCAGTGCATCGAGTGTTGTGAGTAATTGACTCAAAGAGAAAGACAATAGGTTAAACAGTTTTGAACAAATACATATCTTCAAAAAATTAAGAAGAAGCAACAGAGAGAGCGAGAGCTAGTTTAATATTCGATAATTTTTTTTCTTCTTCTTAGTTTAACTTTCACCTACTTAGCTAATGCAGCAAATTTTGCCTAACGTTACTCAACAACCTGACTCAAAACAGAGAAGAATGCTATTCATGTTAGCTAGCTGGCTAAGGCTATCCGACTCTGCATCTCTTCCAAGTCAAGACAAGCCTATCAGTGTAACTGTTAAACAGCTTGCTGTACACTGTACTGCGTAACTGTACATATGGATTGTGGGTTTACTAATGCATTAGTTCTAGTTTGTTGACTATAACGTTAATATGGTGACAACGATGTAGGCTGTTAGCGGTTATGGTATTAAGGTTTGGCTAGGAGAGGTTTTTGTGCCTGGTCACAGACAGCTATTGTGTTGTGCACTGAAGTCCTCAAGCGAAGGAAAAAAAGTGAGAGCAAAAAAGCGCGTAGATGCGAGAATAAATTATCCAACAAGTACAGTGATGATGCTGTATGTGGCTGCTATGAAAGTGAACTGTGTGTGCGGCTAATCAGGGGTGTATTCATTCTGCCGATTCTGTTGCAAAACGTTTCTTAAACGGAAGCAAACGAAACGGGGAAGGACCTGCCTGAATTTGTCAAATAGAAATCAAATTTTCGTTGCAAAACGGAACTGTTTAGACTAATAATTACATTATTGAATGTCACCTTGATTACTCCTATGTGTCTCTCGACCTGTACACCTACGTTATAAACTTTAACTTGTAGGCTAGGTTGTAGCAACCTCATGATGGGTATAGAGAAAATTTGAGTATCATCTCGTAGCCTAAACCTATCGATGTTACATTGAGCTAGGTGAATGGAATATGAATGACAGTCATCCAATATGATGTAATAGAAATAAGGCCATGCTCACAAAAAAAACTATCGTTCTCCCTAATCTTAAACAGCACCGACTCATTAATATACACCACACACCTCACTATACACATCAATATCCACATCAATATCCACAGCAATACACACAAAAAAAACACGATCATAGAAAACAATCACGTTTTTCAGTAAAACGGTCCTCAATCAGCCTTTTGAATTGCCCTAAAAGGCACCGATTCATCCAACTTTAGAGAGCCTTGGAGATCATTCCACAAGCAAGGTGCAAAAAAACGAAAACAAGGGATCTCCCGAGTTAGCCACCCCGAAGACCGGGTGTGGTATTCCAAACATCCATAAGTTAACAATGAAGTATGGTAAGGTGGAAGTTTATGTAGGAGGGCTTTATAAACAAAAAGAGTGCAATGCATCCAATCTGACTTTGCTGAAAGCTACTTTGTTGAGGAGAAATGTACTTACTATGACTGTGACATGTGGTTTTGCCACCTAGCTATCTTAAGATGAATCCACTAACTGTAAGTCACTCCGGATAAGAGCGTCCTCTAAATGACTAAAATGTCAAATGTAAACGTGAATCGACGAGACTTCAGAGGGCCAGCCTACTTTCGGATACAGAATGCAGTGATTGCCCATACCTATCGCCCGTAATAAAGCATAGTGTGTTTTGAGTAGAGTAGAGAGTAGAGTTACTTTATTAATCTCAATTTGGGAAATTGTTTTATCACAGCATACATCATCAATGACTTACAGGAACAGGACACGCAACATTGACCAACATGATAAACAACAACAAATACGTTGTTATACATTGTTAAATAGGAAGACCTCATAAAAAACGTTGATCAATTACACTCGTTAAAACGCCTCATGGCTGTGGGTAAAAATGACCGTCTTAAACCTCTCTGTGGAACTTCTGGGCAGTAAGGAACCTGCTACTGAAGCTGCTCCTGTGTTGCACTAGAACGCTGTGGAGTGGGTGGGTGTCATTGTCCATGTGTGCTCTTCCTTGCAGCCTTTTATGAACATGACCTGCATTGATTCCAGGCTGCAGCCAATTGTAGCACTGGCTTTCTTGATTATTTAGTCAAGCTTGTTTAAGTCCTCCTTAGCTGAATTCCCTTTCCAGCACACAATAGCATAGATCACTACACTCACCAGGACACTGCTATAGAACATGCAAAGCCTTTGTAACATACATAAAAATATCTAAGCTTCCTTTAAAAGTAGTCTGGATTTGTATTTTTTGTAAACACTGTGAGAGTTCTCCTTCCAGTTAAGTTTGTTGTCTACTATTACACACGAGTCAACAGTTCAATTCTCATCACCATTAATTGAAATGTGATTAAAAACGTCTTTATTTTTTCTTAAACCTACCACTAGCTCCTTGGTCTTCAGTACATTCAGTTCCAAGTAATTGGCCTCACACCATTTCATAATGGACTCAGTCGTATCCCTGTGATGAGGATCGTCTCCTTTCATAACACAGCTTACTATAGAGGGTTTGCAGTTGCGTCACAAACCACCTAGCAACCACACCAGGTGCCATGTTGGATGACCAATCAGTCTGGTGGAAGTCATCCAATCGTCCACATGGCTGGCTGCGTTTTGCTATCACTGGAAACTTCTGTAAGATTGCCAATTATTTAGTTTCTCTAAGGACCCAGAAAACGGAGGCAGTGGGAGAACCTATTCAAGCAAGTAAATATATTTTGAAAATGATAGCTACAGGAACTTTATGTGCAGGTTAACTCAAATGAGCGGCTAACATAATGTTTGCTAGCTAGCTAACAGTAACTTTACATACCTATAGCTAGCCAAGTGAATTACATTTCTCCAGCTAGGTAACTTCATATTAGCTAGTTAGCTATCCTGATGTATTTATCATTGTAAATTAAAAACACAAACTTGAAATACATTTTGCAGCCAGGTAGCTAGCTAGCTAACAGCCATGGAAGAGGGTAAAAGGATTAGCTAGCAGTTCCAGCTGTCAGCAGATAGTACTTTAAACATGAATATGCTTTTAGGCCCAAGAAAACGATACATCTACATACACACAAAGCACACAAAAAAGAATAGGAGAATCACATATTAATGTACAAACAATTGTGCTGAAACTTTTATTTAAGACTCTTGATAAGTTTAAGCTCTATTTGATTGTCACTTTTTTTCAGGATATCAGCCATGTGAACCTATTTTGCAAATGATAATGGCATGCAAAGCCAACGCAGCTTAGGCCTACTGCAGTATGATGGCATTAGCCTTATGGGCATTTGCAATGCACCCCTTGACATTGTGCATCCGAAGGATAAAATAGCTTAACTCACACATTGTTTACATATTGTCGCCTTTATGTTCTCAATTTAAAAACGATACCAGTAGACAATGTATATGAGGCTAATACTTTACTCAATGTTGTACATGCCGTGTGCTGACATGAAACTGTTTGGAGCAAATCCAACCCTTGTAATCTAGGCGGTGAAATGTCTGGAAGCAGGAGATGATGGGATGCTTAGTTTAAAACACACACAAAACTATTACTACCACTACCAAGTTAAATGCCAGATACTTTTCTCCCATAAGGTCAGAGTGGCACTTGGAGGTGACACTGTGATAATGAAGATGGCTCGCCTAAGACTACCACAACAATTGCATTGTCTATGCTAAGAAGGTGTCGTACGTCAAGGTGTCGTGCGTCAACTGTAAGCCCTCTATAGCAGAGTCATGAGAGGATTTCTTTAATTAAGTGGCTCAGTTCATTGTTGTGTGTGAAGTCATGATAAACTATGACAAATTGCATCCAATGGCTTCAATATATAGGCAGCACCATTCATACTGTATATACCAGGGGTATTCAACTCTTACTCTCTTACTCTGCTGGTTTTATGTTCTACCTGATAATTAACTCTACACACCTGGTGTCCCAGGTTTAAATCAGTCCCTTATTAGAGGGGACCAATGAAAAAATGCAGTGGAACAGGCTTCGAGGTCCAGAGTTGAGTTTGAGAGATACACTGCAGGCCACAAATGCAATTACTCTAAAAAAACAGGAAATATTTTCTGTGCAAAATTTCCAAATTACATCAGCTTGACCATTTGAAAGAAAATAGAAAGCTTTGAAAATGACCCAACATGTTTCTGATAAGATTTCAAATCATTCCCATGGTGAATAGCTAGGCCCGCTACGCTAGGAAACCACACACTATTGAGAGACTTTGATAGTACCGGCCACAATTGATACGGTGAAAATAATGCGTGGGGAGGCAGAGGCACAAAAACTCACATCGATACCTTTGTCAGATAAACAAAGAATGCGTGTTATTGCTAGAGATCAAGAGGAAACTCTGCCTGAACGACTCAAAAACTCCCCAGTTTCTGCTCTCCAAATGGACGTTAGCTGTGAGGGCCAAGATACCCGTGCGTTAACTTTTCTTCGCTATAACATGTCAGGGGATGCTATTCACAAAGACATATTGTTCTGTCTCACAATTCCAGAGCATGAAATGACACAGTGTGCTGCGTGGCTTTATTGACAAGATTACAGATTCCATGAGATCGAATGGCGGGCTTTTGCTCCATCTATGGCGGAATGGCGGACAGGCTTCTGCACTCTAGTTATGAATGTGTTTCCCTCTGCCATGTGGACACATTGTATGATACACCGAGAACAACTGGTGTCAAAAGAGCTGAGATGTACTGCAGCAGGTAACTTTGATTATAAACCACATCCACTGCGCACACTCCTGTTTGCAAATGTGTGGCGATATGGGATCAGAGGAGGACAATGTTCTATTTCATAGTGAGGCTTGGTGGTTACCTAGGGGGAGTGTTGGAAAGATTTTTTCGCATTGAGAGAGTAACTGTTGTCATTCACAATGGATGTAAAAAAAAACAGACCTAGTTTATTTTCTGTGTGATGAAAAGAAAATGTTTCTCCTTGCCTATGTAACAGACATATTTGGGAAACTGAACGCAAGCATGCAGGGGAAATACAAAAACATACTATAGATGAGTGACCAAAGCAGTGGATTTAGAGGAAATAATTCTTATTGGAGAGAGTCTTTCAAAAGCACACCATAAGTGTCACGAGTGACCATTGCTCACCTCCAACGCTTGGAAGAGCACATTGGAACCTACTTCCCAATCCGTTTGACTGTGATCCCGGTCCAGTTGACAAGCCGGTAAGTGAAATCGAACAGCTGATCGAGCTGTCATGTGACTGAATGATGCAGACAATATCTTCACCGGTCACAACGGAGGAGTTTTGGCTCCTGGCTCAAAGGGAACACGTTGCCATCTCCCTCAGCATAAATGCCGCATTCAAAACAATCGGGAACTCAGAACGGGGAACACGGAAATCTCAGACTTCAGCGCTTTCAAGACAACTGCGAACTATGAAACAAAGGAGCTCTGACTGGGATTCTTCTTATTCTTTTTTTTCATCCAACTCAGAAGCATTGGAATACCGTGGGAAGCATTGAAGTCAACATGGGCCAGCATCCCTGTGCTTTTGACACCTTGTAGTCCATGCCCAGAATAATTAAGGCTGTTCTGAGGGCAAAAGGGGGCAATATTAGGAATGTATATTAGGAATGTACTCAATATTAGGAATGTAGTTTTTTTTACACTCAGTGTAGAGTATTCTTCTAAAGGTGACAAGTGTGTTGGATACTACTGCACTGTTAGAGCTAGGAACACAAGCATTTCGCTACACCTGCAATAACATCTGCTAAATATGTGTATGTGACCAATACAATTTGATTTGAAGGAGTGATTGAGATTTATCTGACCCCTCTTGATCATAGTGGTGAAATACAGGTGTACAGGGGAGGATCATGTTGAGGCCTTTTCTATCATCTTTCAATCTATACTCCTTTTTTGCCTCTTTGGCCCTCTATAAGGATTTATCCAACCTCTGACACTAAACCGAAGACGATTATGATAGGAAAGATACACAGTAAAATATCAATACAGCTAATCTCCCAAGAGAGACAGGTTGCCTCACACATGAACAATGTTCCAGCATACATGTCCAGCATACCCCCCCCCTTAGAGTTAGATGCACTATTGTAAAGTGGTTGTTCCACTGGACATCATAAGGTGAATGCACCAACTTGTAAGTCGCTCTGGATAAGAGCGTCTGCTAAATGACTTAAATGTAAATGTAAATGTAATGTCCAGTTGGTAGTAGGAAATGGACTCACAGGAAATCCGTCCAGAGCCTTATCGGTTGGGCCCGGGTGTAAACGTTCCCACCGGATACAAAATTGGTAGCTCGCTAGATAGAGAGCTCTGAGGATATTTTCAACGAGCGTGTTTTGCACGTGAGTAGTTTGCATGCACCATGATTTCTAACGTTAGCCTTCCACCACTGACTGGCTGTGGCTATAATTAGTCTAGCTATCTGCGTCTGCATCGGGTCCGCCTCTGACATGTTTCCGAGGTGATTCTTTTTCAAGAGCACTATTCCTGCTCACATTTTAAGCCCCACCTACTCAATCTCGTGATTTGTTGGGAGAGATGAAGAGCAAAACTCCCCATCTTTCTCAGACCTATTACTGTTGCTCTAGGTCTGGGATTTCCGAGACTAACTATCTCTGAATGATCACCACTAATATACAAACATCTTTCTCAGACCTATTACTGTTGCTCTAGGTCTGGGATTTCCGAGACTAACTATCTCTGAATGATCACCACTAATATACAAACATCTTTCTCAGACCTATTACTGTTGCTCTAGGTCTGGGATTCCCGAGACTAACTATCTCTGAATGATCACCAATGATATACCAGCATCTTTCTCAGGCTTTTACAGCCATGCTACTCCTACTGTACAAGGACTACTCATTATTATAGTCTCCATTCTGTGCAGCGTCCGTTTTTACAACAATTACTCTCCAAATGCAGTGGGCTATAGCTTACTAATTGTTGGTTCCCGTGACCCCAATTTAGACTAAGTTGCTTTATCTCAATTTTCTGCTCCGTTTCATTTTGTTGATTTGTATATTACTATTAAACGCCAAGATCGTTATCAGAGATGACTTACTCGAGTATCGGAGCTGTGTGTCTGTGCGTGTGTGTCGGAACTGTGTGTGGTTTTCTAATTAACGCGTAGATCAAAGGGATAACCTTGGAGGACACTGTGCTCTGATGTCCACGTATTGGAGTATTGGAGCAGCGAGCAGGGCAGTGCGGTATCCACATCATTACACTCTGATATAGAACACCAAGACATTTATCTCTCTGACTGCTAGTGCTGAGCGATTAAACGAAATGTCGGTTTTTAAACAACTAATTGACCGACGTTTCCAAAAGTTTCCAAAAGGCCAATATTCTCCATAAAGTACCAGTCAAAAGTTTGGACACACCTACTCATTCAAGGGTTTTTCTTTATTTTTACTATTTTCTACATAGCAGAATAATAGTGAAGACATCAGAACTATGAAAAAACACATATGGAATCATGTAGTAACCATTTTTTTTTTAAACAAATCAAAATATATTTTAAAGTAGCCACCAATTGCCTCGATGACAGCTTTGCACACTCTTGGCATTCTCTCAAACAGCTTCACCTGGAATGCTTTTCAAACAGTCTTGAAGGAGTTTCCACATATGCTGGGCACATATGCTGGGCGCTTTTCCTTCACTCTGCTGTCCAACTCATTCAAAACCATCTCAATTGGGTTGAGGTCGGGGGATTGTGGAGGCCAGGTCATCTGATGCAGCACTCCATCACTCTTCTTCTTGGTCAAATAGCCCTTACACAGCCTGGAGGTGTGTTGGGTCATTGTCCTGTTGAAAAACAAATTATAGTCCCACTAAGCGCAAACCAAATGTGATGACGTATCGCTGCAGAATGCTGTGGTAGCCATGCTGGTTAAGTGTGCCTTGAATAAATCACAGACCGCGTCACCAGCAAAGCACACCCATACTATCCCACCTTCTCCTCCATGCTTCACGGTGGGAACCACACATCATCCGTCCACCTACGCTGAGTCTCGCAAACCAAAAATCGCACATTTGACCTCATCAGACCAAAGGACAGATTCCCACCAGTCTAATGTCCATTGCTCGTGTTTATTGGCCCAAGCAAGTCCCTTCTTCTTATTGGTGTCCTTTAGTAGTGGTTTCTTAGCAGAAATTCGACCATGAAGGCCTGATTCACACAGTCTCCTCTGAACAGTTGATGTTGAGATGTGTCTGTTACTTGAACTCTGAAGCATTTATTTGGCTGCAATTTCTGAGGCTGGTAACTCTAATGAACTTACCCTCTGCAGCAGAGGTAACTCTGGGTCTTCCTTTCCTGTGGCAGTCCTCATGAGAAACAGTATCATCATAGCACTTGATGGTTTTTGCGACTGCACTTGAAGAAACGTTAAAAGTTCTGGAAATGTTCCGCATTGACTGACCTTCATTTCTTAAAGAAATTATGGACTGTCGTTTCTCTTTGTTTATTTGAGCTGTTCTTGCCATAATATGGACTTGGTCTTTTACCAAATAGTGCTATCTTCTGTATAACACCCCTGCCTTGTCACAACACAACTGATTGGCTCAAACGCATTAAGAAGGAAAGGAATTCCACAAATTAACTTTTAACAAGGCACTCCTGCTAATTGAAATGCATTCCAGTTGACTACTTCATGAAGCTGGTTGTGCCCTTGTGATTCCATATGTTTTACTTTATAGTTTTGATATCTTCACAATTTTTCTACAATGTAGAAAATAGTACAAATAAAGAAAAACCCTTAAATGAGTAGGTTTGTCCAGCCTTTTGACTGGTACTGTAGTTTAGCGCAGAAAACATGATCATTAACTACAATGACCATAATCCATAACACGCCAGCCTACTTGTCCGGGTCTCCGTGGAGTAGCCACGGACACGGAGAGTAAAGAACACGCGATCGAGAGGGATAGAAAGCAGTTGCTTCGCGAAGTAGCTCTACCTTAAAATACATGATCGAAATGATTGCTAGTTTGTATTCAGCAGTCATAAAAATACGCCTTATTTTGAACTACTCAAATAGGGATTTTGTCAGATAGCAGCAGCAGCTCTATAGAGATGAGATGATGACTTGGAATGAAATAATGAAGTCATCAAATAAAACAACAAATATTTGATTTCATTGTTTTTATTCTATGTTGTTACAGTATTCCACCCACATAATGCATAGTGCATGTAATGTAAAAAAAAAAAATAAGAATTGAAACCGAATTAGAAAAAACATATTATTTTTTTTAAATAATTGAACCGAAACAGAACCGACCTCAAAAACCACTAATGGCGCAGCACTACTGACTGCAGGGTTCCTATCCATAAAGTGTCTCAGAGCATGAGCTCTGACCTACGCTCAGTTTTACCATTCAGATCACAATGAATACAATTATTATGGAATGGATTCTAGATCAGAACTTCCATCCTGAGATGCTTTGTGAATTCTGGCCCTAGTCTTTACAGTTGCAGGCTAAATGGCACTCAGACAACCGGCTATACTAACTGATGTTTTCTTTACTCTATTGCATATTAGCTAGGATATTTTCTATTGATTCTCTGTAGACTATTGCTGAGGCCTACCTGTATAGTATTGCTAAGGTTTACATGTATAGTATTGCTAAAGTCTACCTGTATAGAGTATTAGTTAGGCTTACCTGTATATCGTATTGCTAAGGCATACCTGTAGAGTATTGCTAAGGCCTACTAGTAGAGTATTGCTAATGCTTACCTGTAGAGTATTGGTAAGGCCTGCCTGTATAGTATTGGTAAGGTGTACCTGCATAGTATTGCTAAGGCCTACCTGTATTGAGCATTTGTAAGTCATACTTGTATTGTGAGGAGTATATTACTAAGGTGAATGTGAGGCCACTGTACCTGTGTGTTGTTAGTGAGAACAGTCTATATTGGTCTGACCTACATGCACTGTATATACCCTGTCAATGAATAAGGCCTGTAGCATACCTGTATGTTAGTGAGAAGAGTCTCTCTTAGTCAGACCAACTGTACCTGTATGTTAGTGAGAGTCTCTAATGGTCAGACCTAAGTGCATGTTAGTGAGGAGCACCTGTATTGGTCAGACCCACTGTACCTGTATGTTAGTGAGAAGAGTCTCTATTGATGACAGGCCGTCTGGGAACAGGAATGGCGAAGGGAAGCCAGGTGGTAGACCTTGTCCAGTCAACGACAGCCTCTCGTAGCTGTCTCTCGCAGTCGGGGTGCACATTGGATTGTCCTCTAGAATTAGCCCCAAAACAAGAATACAGAACAAGTCAGGACAAGTAGCCTGCTGTCTATTCAAACAGAAGATGAACTCTTATTCGTTCACAACAGGGTTTATATGGGTAGTGAACTCTACGATTCAGGCAATCAGAGCTCTCAGGTCCACTCTGATAGACAATCCAGTCCAGGGGTGAATCTCAAAAGTATCTCTTTAAATCTGCTCCTCCTTCTTAAATCGCAAGGAGAAGATCCGAGGTTCCTTCATCTCCAATGTCTTCTGAAAATTACGCAAGGAGAGAGGTCACAAGGGATCACAGAAAGACCATTGAAATTCACTCCGGTCCTCATTGACCACACTGTCTCTCTCAGGCTCTAAGCCAACATCCATCCAGGACATAAATGCAGCTTTTCCCAGTGAATGGATGTAATCATGTGCATTCCCAAATGAGAAGAAGCAGGCCTACAGAGCTCCATTACCTCGGATGGTTCAGCTTCCTTTGTGTACGCACGCGCGGGTGCCTGTCAAACCTATAGGATGGCATCATCCACCATTTGTTTATGTCTGAAAAGCCTTTAGTCAACCACTAACAATACACACACACAAACACACCACACAAAAAACACACACACGTACAAACACACACACACACACACACACACACACACACACACACACACACACACACACACACACACACACACACACACACACACACACACACACACACACACACACACACACACACACACACACACACACACACACACACACACCTCAAAATTATATATTATGTGCCATCAATTCCTTAACTCAATTTTTTATCAAAACCACTTTGATTCTTTTAACACTGCACTCTGGCTGTGCTCTGTGCAGGTTCCCTCTCTTCCCTCTCATCCACTATTCATACATGTTTATGTGTCAGAGTGATCCTGCACAAACACAGGCAAGCTCTCTCTCTCTCTCCTCCTCCTCTCTCTTTTTCCCTCCTCACAGTCTGTCCTATCTCTCTCGCGCTTTCTCTCTCTTCCTCCTCAGTCTCTCTCTCCTCTCTCTCTCTCTCTCTCCCTCCTTCCTCTCTCCCTCCTCACAGTCTCTATCTCTTTCTCTCTCTCCTCCTATCAATATTCAGCCAAGTGGTAGGAACAGCTGGTCGGCCATTAATTAGTTTAAAGTACTTATTTCACCCATCTTCAGAGCAGATATTGCCAAAACATTGGAGATTATTTTGAACATCTGCAAATGCCCTGGAAACATGGACTCACTGGCAGGCAGTGGATTGTTAGAGTGCTAGGATCCACAGTTTTTAATTTGGAAGAATCCATTTTCTTTTTTGGGGGGGAGAGGGAAAAAGAGAGTGAAGTATGCAATGTTGGTCAGTGGGGGGTGTCAACAACATTTCTCTTCTTTTTTTACTCTCTTTTTGTATCTTTTCATTCCCGTTGATTCATTTGAATGGATGGATGTAGACTTTTGGAACGGCGACTGACTGAAGCGGACTTGAGGAGAGAACTCCCGAGTTTAACATTGTTTTTATGACTAAATACGCCATTAAATAACCATTTTACTGCATATTGCAGATTTACTAAGTTAAAATGGTAGATTCTAAATGATGTCTGGATAAAAATAAAGTGAAGGGGAAACCAGGAACTTTAGCAAACAACTCCCTGCAAAATCAGCCAATGATGGCGGCAACGACTGCCACCAGCGAAGACAACTTGACCATCTCCTCCCTGGTGGCCGAATTGGAGAAGAACCGCGCTGCCCTCAGCTGAGATGGCACCCTGCTAACAATGTCCCTCTCGCCCATATAATCATCGCTGGACGTGATTCGTCTGACAGTGGAATCACATGGCCTTCGTCTGACTGACATAAAGACGGCTCTTTCTGACCATAGTGACACTCCCATCACGAAAGACAAAATGGACGACCTCGAAAATCGCTCTCAATAACTTGTGAGTGGTAGGACTCCCTGAGGGCTGTGAGGGAGCGCTTTGCAAGAGATTTCATGTCAAAGTTCATTTTGGAAATATTGGGCGATGATATGTTCGCAGCTCCGCCAGAGCTGGTCGGAGTGCACCGCACACAGAGAGAGAGGCCGGCGAAGGGTGAGTGACCACGTCCAATGCTAATGATATTTCTCCACTACCAGGAGAAGGGACAGGTGCTGGAGTTAGCAAGGAACTTTTCTATCAGGGAAATAAAATGTTCCTATTCCAGGACCTGAGTACTCAACTCATCAAGAAACGTGCCACTTTCAAGTCAATGAAATGAAAGTTGTAACAGGGGGGCATCAAGTTTACTACACTCCGCCTTTCTACACTCCGCCATCTGGCAGAGCTGCGTTTTTACTACCAGGACATGGAGCGCAAGTTCAACACAGCAGCAGAGGCTGAGTCCTTTTACAACCAGCATCGGTTCAGCTGAGTGACATGTGAACTATCCCACTATGCGCACCCCAAAGTGGAATATATCAGACAATATGTGCAGTACACTGGATTATTTTGTACACACCCTATTTACTTTTTTTACCCCCTTTTTCTCCCCAATTTCATGATATGCAATTGCGATCTTGGTCTCATCGCTGCAACTCCACAACGGGCTCGGGAGAGGAGAAGGTGGAGTCATGCGTCCTCTGAAACATGACCCGCCTAACCGCGCTCCTTAACATCCGCCAGCTTAACCCGGAAGCTGCACCAATGTGTCGGAGGAAACACCGTTCAACTGGCGACCGGGGTTAGCTCGCAGGCACCCGGCCCGCCTCAAGGAGCTGCTAAGGTCGCGATGAGCCAAGTAAAGCCCCCCCCCCGGCTAAACCCTCACAACGCTGGGCCAATTGTGCGGTGTCCGATGGGACTCCCGACCATGGCCGGTTGTGGCACAGCCCGGGAATGAACCCGAGTCTGTAGTAATGCCTCTAGCACTTAGACCGCTGCGCCACTCGGGAGGACAAACCACGCTTCTTAAAACCCACCCACTTAAGCCGGAAGCTAGCCATACCAATGTGTTGGAGAAAACACTGTTCAACTGACGACCAGAGTAAGCCTGCAGGCGCCCAGCCTACCACAAGGAGTCGCTGGAGTGTGATGAGCCAAATAAAGCCCCACTGGCCAAACCCTCCCCTAACCCAGGTGACGCTGGTCCAATTGTGCACCGCCCTATGGGACCCCAGGTCACGGCCGGATCGAACCCGGGTCTGTAGTGACGTCTCAAGCACTGCGATGCAGTGCCTTAGACCGCTGTGCCACTCGGGATGCCCTCCTACTGACTTTTTAAATAGCCAACTGGCTGGACACATGAAACTCTGGTTTTGCGGTGGTTAAACAGGTGACACTTATTTACTTATTTTCTACGGTAGTATAACTGTGTTCCCCACGCATATGGAGTTGGAATTTTAACGTCACGCGAGCCTTACCGTGGGATCATATCGACTACATTAAAGACCATATTGACAGTGTACATAACGTTTCATTCCTGTTTCATTTGGCACCAACTTGATGGATTGCCAAGGACTGAGAAACGATGTCATCTCTTTTCTCTTCATTTCTGTCTGATCATTCCACTCACTCAAGAAAGGATCGCTTGCGTGAGTTCCCAGCTAAAGTAAAGTGTAGCCAACATTTATGTTACATCCATTAAAATGTTTACTTACACTATGGGAACATTTTCCTTTACCTGTTTTGATGTCGCTTGGTTGGCTAATGAATGTAACTATCCTACCTGTTTAACCATTAACCTTTGAGTTCTGCTGTGTTTTCAGTTTTGTTTCTTTTGGGGGAAGTGTAAGTAACCTGTGACTGTATTCTCTGCATTGACACGTGAGCTAAACAGCATGGCCCAAACACAAACATAAGCAGGTCGCTTTCCCGCATCGTGTTCTGATTTGATTTTCATTCACAGCCACTGGCGGGCCAATGCCCAGGAACCTATCCCCGCCTCTTCTAGCTTCTATGGGCTCTGTATGTGGGTGTGTGCGCGAGCTGTCTTTGCAATTCTCCTACAATCTACAGTATGAGGGTTGTATCTACGATCAATCTTTTAAACCCTCTTCACGTTTACTCGTTGAAGAGTCTGAAAGCAGATTTTATATTTTTTCAAGAGACACATTTACATAATACGTACCAGCATAGATTTTCTAGGCCATGGCTTGTGCACATTTTTTAAAATCTAAATGTAACACTAGAATGAGAGGTGCAGCGATACTCATAAGGACTTCAACATAGATCCTCTATTATACCAATGGCCGCTACGTAATAGTAACTGGCGCAGTTTGGCGAACCCCAGTTGTTCTTGTATGTGTGTACTCCCCAAAATGGGATTAAATCAACGTCATGAAGAAACTCTTCTCCTCACTCTCCAATTTAAACACACAGTATTTTATATTTGGGGGTGACATAAACTGTGTCCCCAGGGTCAGATGGCGACCCGAATAATTTTTAAAGAATTTTTCGGAACAACTAACTCATCTGCTATTAGACATTTTTGAGGACTCACTCCAGCAAGGTACACTACCTCGTACTCTTACTCAGGCTTCCATCTCCAACATTGAAGAAAAACAAAGATCCAACCAACTGCTCTTCATTTCAACCGATCTCTCTCCTTAACACGGATGTAAAAAGTCTGGCAAAAGGTGCTTGCTTGTAGATGAGAGATTGTCCTACCCACTGTGATATCAGAGGACCAAACAAGGTTTATAAGGACCGTTATTCCTTCTGAAATATTCAAAGACTTCTTAGTATCATTCGCTCTCCAGCTTCTCCAAACAAATCTGAAGTGGTAGATTCTCTTGATGCGAGAATGCCTTTGATAGAGTAGAATGGTAATTTCTGTTCTTTACAATTTAAAATGGCTTTGGGGATACATTTACATCCTGGATATGGCTACTCTACACCTCTCCCCAGGCACGTACGTGTATACACAATCTCTTTTCGCTCCAAATTTCCCCCTTAACCCATGGCACACATCAGGGATGCTCAATTTCGCCCCTCCTCTTTGCTCTTGCTATTGAACCTTTGTCAATTGCATTAAAGAACAGTCCGCTATTTTCAGGTATTAGGACAGGGGATTAGGACCACAGAGTGTCACTTTACGCCGATGATTTGCTCCTCTTTGTTTCGGACCCTATACTTTGTATCTTATCTATTTTAAAAGATTTTGGAACTTTTTCAGGGTACAAACTGAATTTAGGGAGAAGTTCATGCTTAACTATTAATCAATTGGCTATGGGTATAACACAATCTCTGCTGCCCTTCGACTTATCTAAAGCAGGGTTTAGGTGCCTGGGAATTAATATCACCTGATCCCTTCACTCACTGTTAGAGCAGGACTTCTCTACTCTTACAGCAAAGCTGAAAAATGACCCTACAGAGGGGGTGGCTTATCCCTCTCTGTGGCTGGTAGGGTGCAGTCACTGAAAATGACTATATTACCCAGATAGCTATACTTATTCCAGTGTCTACCCAAGTCATTTTTCAGTGAGATAGATACTATGATATCCTCATTCATTTGGGGCAAACCACCAATAATTAATAAAACCCTATTGAAAAGATGGAGATCACACAGTGGACATACTATTACTGGGCAGTCCATTTACACAAAATTTCTCTGTGGTTCTGCAATTCAGGGAGTAGTTGGTGCCAACTGGAGGCTTAATCCTGTTGCTCATCCTCCCTTCAAGCCCCGGTTTGTGGCAATCTTCCACTTTTACTCTTTTCCAATCAGACTTTTTATTTTATTTAACCCTTATTTTATCAGGTAAGTTGACTGAGAACACATTCTCATTTACAGCAACGACATGGGGAATAGTTTCAGGGGAGATTGGCTCATTGCCAATTGGAAGCTGGGGATGATTAGGTGACCGTGATGGCATGAGGGCCAGATTGGGTATTTAGCCAGGACACCAGGGTTAACACCCCTAGTCTTACAATAAGTGCAATGGGATCTTTAGTGACCACAGAGAGTCAGGACACCCGTTTAATGTCCCATCCGAATGACAGCACCCTACACAGGGCAATCACTGCCCTGGGGTATTGGGATATTGTTTTTAGACCAGAGGAAAGGGAGCCTCCTACTGGCCCTCCAACATCACTTCCAGCAGCATTTGGGTCTCCCATCCAGGGACCAACCAGGACCAACCCTGCTTAGCTTCAGAAGCAAGCAAGCAGGATAAAGGGTGATATGCTGCTGGCCCACTATTGAAATCTGGCTACAAAACGTCATTTGAAATGGACCCTACTCTCCCTATCAGCACCCACTTGTAATAATCATTTATTTGCACCTGTCAATTTCTTTTTACATTTTTATTTTTATTTGTGTACTTTTTACCGCTTTTTCTCCCAGATCAAACCCAGATCTGTAGTGCCGCCTCTAGCACTGATCAGTGCCTTAGACCGTTGCGCCACATGGGAGGCCCGCACCCGCCAAACTTGACTCAGGGTTAATATCTTGGAATAGGAAAGGTCTGACATTTTTGAAAGAGTTGAACGTTAATGGTAACTTTGCCAGTTTTAATGAGCTATATAACACTTTCAATCTGCAGCAATCTTATTTATTTAGATATTTTCCAGTTTGTCACTTTGTTCAATCCCACTCTTCTACATTCCCAAGACTTCTGCCGGCGTATGGTATTGACTGTTTTGCCTGATGTGGCCAAAGTGTCACGTATAATGTCTTTATTTGCTTTATTTGCTAAGTCAAACGACACCGCTGGTTCTGCTCACACTGCCCTACCCTGTGCTTTGACCTCTTTCTCCCCTCTCTCTCCAGATGAAATCTCGCGTCTTGTGACGGCCGGCCGCCCAACAACCTGCCCGCTTGACCCTATCCCCTCCTCTCTTCTCCAGACCATTTCCGGAGACCTTCTCCCTTACCTCACCTCGCTCATCAACTCATCCTTGACCGCTGGCTACGTCCCTTCCGTCTTCAAGAGAGCGAGAGTTGCACCCCTTCTGAAAAAACCTACACTCGATCCCTCCGATGTCAACAACTACAGACCAGTATCCCTTCTTTCTTTTCTCCGGCGCGGCCCACGCTTGGATTGCGTCCTACCTGACAGGTCGCTCCTACCAGGTGGCGTGGCGAGAATCTGTCTCCGCACCACGTGCTCTCACCACTGGTGTCCCCCAGGGCTCTGTTCTAGGCCCTCTCCTATTCTCGCTATACACCAAGTCACTTGGCTCTGTCATATCCTCACATGGTCTCTCCAATCATTGCTATGCAGACGACACACAATTAATCTTCTCCTTTCCCCCTTCTGATAACCAGGTGGCGAATCGCATCTCTGCATGTCTGGCAGACATATCAGTGTGGATGACGGATCACCACCTCAAGCTGAACCTCGGCAAGACAGAGCTGCTCTTCCTCCCGGGGAAGGACTGCCCGTTCCATGATCTCGCCATCACGGTTGACAACTCCATTGTGTCCTCCTCCCAGAGTGCTAAGAACCTTGGCGTGATCCTGGACAACACCCTGTCGTTCTCAACTAACATCAAGGCGGTGACCCGTTCCTGTAGGTTCATGCTCTACAACATTCGCAGAGTACGACCCTGCCTCACACAGGAAGCGGCGCAGGTCCTAATCCAGGCACTTGTCATCTCCCGTCTGGATTACTGCAACTCGCTGTTGGCTGGGCTCCCTGCCTGTGCCATTAAACCCCTACAACTCATCCAGAACGCCGCAGCCCGTCTGGTGTTCAACCTTCCCAATTTCTCTCACGTCACCCCGCTCCTCCGCTCTCTCCACTGGCTTCCAGTTGAAGCTCGCATCCGCTACAAGACCATGGTGCTTGCCTACGGAGCTGTGAGGGGAACGGCACCTCCGTACCTTCAGGCTCTGATCAGGCCCTACACCCAAACAAGGGCACTGCGTTCATCCACCTCTGGCCTGCTCGCCTCCCTACCTCTGAGGAAGTACAGTTCCCGCTCAGCCCAGTCAAAACTGTTCGCTGCTCTGGCACCCCAATGGTGGAACAAACTCCCTCACGACGCCAGGTCAGCGGAGTCAATCACCACCTTCCGGAGACACCTGAAACCCCACCTCTTTAAGGAATACCTAGGATAGGATAAAGTAATCCTTCTAACCCCCCCCCCCCCCCTTAAAAGAGTTAGATGCACTATTGTAAAGTGGTTGTTCCACTGGATATCATAAGGTGAATGCACCAATTTGTAAGTCGCTCTGGATAAGAGCGTCTGCTAAATTACTTAAATGTAAATGTAAATGTTTATGATTTCTTATTGCCAGGAAATAGTCCAGCTTTGCTCAAAATTAAGACGGTTTGGGAAGCAGAACCCGGGGTTTCATTTTCTAATCAGCGGTGGACAAAAGCACTGGAGAAAGTCAACTCGTCCTCCTCCTGTGCAAGGCTCAGCCTGATTTAATGTAATGTCCACCATAGGATACATTTTACCAAGACCAAACGAGCCAAGATTATCCCAGAAGGGGTAGACTCTTGCGATAGATGCTCTCAATCATCAGCTAACTTGACCCATATGTTATGGTCATGTCCCATGTTGGTGGAATTCTGGGAATTGTTCTTTGGTATAATCTCTGAGGTCTTGGAAATGACTATATTTCCATCTCCTCAGATCGCTATACTTGGGATTGCTGAGGAAGTTGTGAACCTCACAAATAAACAGACTGGTGTCATCTCCTTTGCCTCCTTGATTAGTCGTAGTAAAATACTCCTGCTTTGGAAAGTCCAATCACTCCCATCAGCCATGTCTTGGATATGGGATGTTATGCTTAGAAAAAAATACTATTTACTATTAGGGGTGTCTGTAGAGAATGTTTTTACACATTGGCAACTAGGATATCATTGATCTTCTGTTCTCCTTCCTCTACCTATTATGGAATCCTTTAAATTTTTATTCTACATATACACGTGTGTTAATATCCTACTGGTACTGTATTTCAACTGCTAAGTACGTGCAATATGGTGTCTGCAAACTGTAAAGTATTTGTAATATGGTGTTTCTAAAAGTCATGCACAATTTAGGAATATTTTATTACCATTTATATTAGTATTTTATTATTATTGTTATTATAAATACTTTATTTTACCATTTTGATTCATATTATCTGTTACACTGTCATTTTAAGGGCGAGGGTGAGTTGGAGGCATTGGGAAGGAGGGGCAGGGAGGTTTGGGGGATCAATAGGGAATGTTCTGAAAGTGTTGTATATATTTCAATAAAATAGTGTTAAAACAAAACGGATGGATGAATTTAAATTTGTTTTGTAAATTAACTTCATAAAACAATTATGAATCCGCCTACTTATATCCTATATAACAAGAGCTACACTAAATGTTTTTTCTTCTTCTTTTTACTTCTTCTTTACTGAACCGTTTCAGCTTCTACACTGAAATGGTACAAAAAAACTACAATATCATTCAAAATACTTGGCATAGCACATCATTGGAATGGCAACAAACGCCTTAAAGTGGCTGATAAGCGCCAACAATAACACAACCACCGAAACTCCAATGACCTGTGATGTTGTTCATACACATGTACAACATCTACCATTTGCATTTATTACACTACACTTCACATAGCCTCCCTCTCTGCCAACCGCTGCAAATATCCCGTCCAATAAAATCAGCATAACTGCTGTCGAAGCTAGTAGACCTCAGGGAGAGAAGGACTGTTGTTGTAGCTTTGTAATTGATTTGTACTGTGGGCACTTTGTCCCTTATTTAGTGTTGGCATTCATCATAAATCATTGCTTTAACAAACTCCGGCTTTGCACTCAGCAGGCCTCCCCTCTTGCAATACGACGGCAGATCACAGAGAATATTTTATCGCTTTGGGTGCAGAGGAAACAACCTGTCACACGGCACGGGAAAAAAGCAAACAGCTTTGTGTTTCGTTCGAAATAGACTCACGACTACGGAGCTGAACAGCGACGCTTGTCGGAGTTCATTTCACTCTCGCCAAGATAGGGGTGTGCGCAAATACAGGAAGGTGGAAGCAAATAAACGGCTCATTCAATTAATATTCAGTAATCAACGTTTGTTCAACACTGTGAAATGTATAAGGACCTTTGGTGAATTAGAGTACAATTTCAGATCTTTTTCTTTTTTTTGCTTCAGCTGTCTTTCACTGGTAGCAGATACACTGATAATTCAATCAATATAAAGTCATCACTATTTGTTTACCGTATTTATTTGAACTCCAAATTTGTTTTTTTCTTATTCAGGCTTTCACCAGACCTCTCCTCCCTTCTCCTCATTTTCTCCCCTCCCCATACCTCTCCCCTTCTCTCCCCTTCTATCCTCTTCTCTCCTCTCCTCTTCTCCCCTCCCCATACCTCTCCTCTCCTCTCCTCTCCTCTCTTCTCCTCTCTTCTCCTCTGGCCCTCCTAGCCTGCCGGCATGTGTTTGCATGTTTATTCCTCACCATCACTCCGGCATCATTGACTTCGACTTAATTACGGCGAGAGACGCTGGAGTGATGGAGCCGATTGGAATGGAGTTCCGCATTTCCAGGTGACACTTCTCCGCTAGTGAGCGCTGCCAGCAGCAGCTGTGACAGTCTCTTTGTGCTGTATGTAGGCTACTCTACGTAGGGCCTCCCCTGTGAGATACTTATGGAACAAACCCCCCCTCTCTCAGGTCAACCATGTCACAAATAACATTGTTTTAGCTGGATAAGAACATTTTGGGACAAAGTAAATACAATGCATTCCGGATGAAATGCCATCATTTAAAAATACCCCCCCCCTCCCTCTTCTCCTTGCATCCAGCCCCCAATAGTAGCAGTAGGAGTCCTTGACAGTGGGATAGCAATGATGAATCACCTATCCAGTTTATTTTCTTACTCCTCCATGTGTTGTGGTGCCTCTAAAACAGGGGGCCAAGGAATTGACTTGGCAAACTACGGATGCAAAAAAATATACATCACTTTGAGGAATCTGGGCTTATCTCCAATTTACATGTTATTAGATTTGTGTTGTGCGAGGAGTGGCACTCGGACCAAGCAATGTCAAGGAAGGAGAAAAAGATATGCCGTATGTTAACAAGAGATTTTAAAAAATCCACTTGAAAACCTTTGAAATGTTTGATGGAGAGTCGCGGGGAAGGGAAAGCGAGAGGTGGGTGCAACAAAATACTGCCCCGGATTTAAATGTGACAGACATGCTTTGGCAATCTGTGGTCAATCTAGAGGAAACTTTGGGAAATGTAGTCGCAATCTCTGGATAAATAATAGCTGTAATTGACCTTGGGAGTTTGAAAATGTGCCATATGTTTTCTGCTTCCTGTGTTTGAATCCGGAGCTCCCTCGGGAGCATTCAGCTGAGTCCTCACACGGAGGGAGGGAAAGAGGAGATAAATACAGAGAGAGAGAGAGAGAAAGTAGATAAATGGACTGATTTGGGGAAGGTAGACAGATACGAGTACGAAAGAGAAGGAGGGAGGGCGAGAGAACGAGAGATAAAATATGGAGAAAGAGACACTGAGCGAAAGAGAGAGAGAGCAAATCGAGGGAGAGGGAAACAGTCTCTCTCTGCAGCCTGTGCATTTGGCTGGGGCCAGAGCAGTCAGTGTGATATATTGACAGGTTAAGCCTGTGTCCTTGCAAACGGTGTGTTCCTCCCAGCAGGATAATGGAGCGCTAAAACCTGGAGGTTGTCAGCGGCACCTACACAGAGCAGGGCGTTGTGCTTTCAGCCAGGCACAATTAGATTTTATTTGACCTGCCAGCAGTGGCTGAGGAGGGAGGAAGTTGTCCTCTTTCAAATGGAGTGCCTGTGACTTCTTTGCCCGCTAGTAGAAGACGCCGCTACCGCAGACCGTAGCGGTAGTGATTAGATTGTTTTTTTCCTTCACCTTGTCAAAGAAACCCTAGCTCCGAAACTAATGTACATGAACCTTGCTTCGATCGATAAAGTGGATTTCATCTTTGGATATGTTATGTTTTTGTGGAACATCGAAGGAAATAAAGACGCGCCGTGAAATACGCAACATAGATTCATTCGAATATGCCCAAACGTAGTCTTTCACCGTGTAGTCTTTCACCACTCCAAACACATGTGCACCCAAACACAAATGGAGCCATGCAGCGCCAAGCATGCACACATGCAGACATACAGTGAAACGTACACACACATTTAAAGCCCCAGAGCACTCAATAATGTGATTTCCCTGTGTTTTATCTATATTTCCGCACTATGAGGTTGGAATAATACTGTCAAATTGTGAAAATTATGATAATGACCGTTTAGTCGAAGAGCTGTTTGGAAATACGTTTTTAAATGTCAGCCTGTTGTGATGGGATGGAGTTTTAGCCTGCCTGGTGACAGTTAATAGACCAATAAGATAGAGAGTTCCAAATTGCTAGTTTTACATTTTCCCCTCCCTACTCAGAACACTTCCAGAGAGAAATTGCTCTTTGCTAAGAAACTATTTTGGACAATTTCAATTGAAAACAATCACAGTAAGGTAATTAATTGTTACCCAGAAATTATTTGATATTAGAATACAAACGGCTACATTGGACCTTTTAACTAATTTCCTTTTCGGGACAGAGAAGAGGAGTAGGAGGAGGCAGAGGAGGAGGAAAACGAGTGTGCTCCATCCCTGCTGGGGGACAAAGTCAAGAGCCCCAGATGCTTTGGCACAGGTTACACAGGTAACATTTGGCTACCACTCACTTATCACAGCGGGGAAAATCAAGCCCGGTGTTCTCCCTTCTTTCTCTCTCCTTCTCCCCTCCTTTCTACCTCTATCGCTAATGTTCCTTTAACTTAGAGATGAAATCGCTTGCTGCACAAACCCATTTATGTGGAGAGAGCGAGAGCGAGAGAGAGAGAGAGAGAGAGCACGAGAGAGAGAGAGAGAGAGAGAGAGAGGTAGAAACAGAGATGCACTTTCTCGTTTACTGTGATAAATATTCCTCACCAAGAGATTAATTATTCACAGAAATGTCTACATTTATTCCAAATTTTAACTTATTAAACCCAGAGGAAAAACAAAAAATACTCATGGGCGAAGGAGCAATGGCTCCTCTTGCAGCCAAATATGTATTTGGCTGCCATAGCCTGAGAGACACTGAATAATAACATCTGCATAGTAAGCAGTAACTTACTTATTATTACTATTATTGTTATTACTGTTATTGTTATTACTATTATTATTGTTGTTTATCATTCCAAGTAGTAATGGTATGGGTGGTAATGGTAATGATAGCAGTTTAATGATGGTGGTGGTGGTAGTAGTGGTAATGATGATAGTAGTTGTAGTACCGATGTAATGGTGAAGATGACCGTTATTTATAATTATAAGTTAGTTATAGTTTCATTTTTTTATTACATTACATTCGATTATTGACTGTTACCATTTTATTGTTACTATTTTTATATTTAATTTTGTATTATTATTTACTGCCATTCTATATTATTATTTGTCATTGTTTATAATTTTATTACAATGTATATTGTATACATTGTTGCTTTGGCAATATTGACCCAATGTTTTTCATGCCAATAAAGCAGCTTGAATTTGAGAGAGAGAGAGAGAGAGAGAGAGAGAGAGAGAGAGAGAGAGAGAGAGAGAGAGAGAGAGAGAGAGAGAGAGAGAGAGAGAGAGAGAGAGAGAGAGAGAGAGAGAGAGAGAGAGAGAGGGAGAGGGAGAGGGAGAGGGAGAGGGAGAGGGAGAGGGAGAGAGAGCACGAGAGAGAGAAAGAGCACGAGAGAGCGAGAGCACGAGAGAGAGAGCGAGAGAGCGAGAGCACGAGAGAGAGCGAGAGCACGAGAGAGAGCGAGAGCACGAGCGAGAGAGCGAGAGCACGAGCGAGAGAGCGAGAGCACGAGAGAGAGAGCGAGAGAGAGAGCGAGAGAGAGAGCGAGAGAGAGAGCGAGAGAGAGAGCGAGAGAGAGAGCGAGAGCACGAGAGAGAGCGAGGTGCGTGGGATAATCAGTGTGGCCAGTGGCACTTGTTTCCTAAACGCTCTCCTCCACAGGCATATAATTTGAATTTGGGACCTCAAAACACATTTACCATGACTTTTGGGAAAGTGACATCCTAATATTTTCTCATAAGATATCATTACATTTCAACTGCCCTTATGGGCTGCACTTTTCCAGTAGTAACCAATTCAGTGTGTCACTCTATCCCTCCCTGTTTCTCTCCCTCTCTCTCTCACCCCATTCCCGTGATCAGGAGTCCAATAGGGCGGCGCACAATTGGCCCAGCATCGTCCAGGTTGGGGTAGGCCGTCATTGTAAACAAGAATTTGTTCTTAACTGACTTGACGAGTTAAATAAAGGGTTAAATAAATAAAACAAATTAAAAAATCCCCATTCGCTCTCTCTCTCTATCTCGCTCTACCTATCTTTATCCCCTTCTCCCTCTCCCCCAACCAATTTGAAGTAATGACTCTTTTGATTTGACTTAATAGATTGAAACGTATTCTCAAGGCCACGGGTAGTGTCACACAGACGGAAAGTCTGCATGGAGGAAATATTCATAAATCCTTAAGCGTCTGAGGGGCTGTCAGGGGAGACAAGGGAGCAGTATTCATTCTGCTCAGAACAGATATAATACACTGATCCTGAGATCTCTCTTCAGAAACACACACATCAACCGCCTAACCAGAATGAATAATAACCTATATGATATTGTCTATATGCATGTTAATATAATGACATACAGTACCAGTCTAAAGTTTGGACCAACCTACTCATTCAAGGGTTTTTCCTTTATTTTCACTATTTTCTACATTGTAGAATAATAGTGAAGACATCAAAACTATGAAATAACACATATGGAGTCTTGTAGTAACCAAGTAAGTGTTAAACATACCAAAATGTATTTTATATTTGAAATTCTTCAAAGTAGCCACCCTTTGCCTTGATGACAGATTTACACACTCTTGGCTCAACCAGCTTCATGAGGTGCGCCATGTTAAAATTAACAGGTGCGCCTTGTTAAAAGTTCATTTGTGGAATTACTTTCCTTCTTAATGTGTTTGAGCCGATCAGTTGTGTTGTGACAAGGTAGGGGTGTTATACAGAAGATAGCCCTATTTGGTAAAAGACCAAGTCCATATTATGGCAAGAACAGCACAAATAAGCAAAGAGAAACGACAGTCCATTATTACTTTAAGACACGAAGGTCAGTCAATGTGGAAAATTTCAAGAACTTTGAACGTTTCTTCGAGTGCAGTCGCAAAAACCATCAAGCACTATGATGAAACTGGCTCTCACGAGGACCGTCACAGAAAAGGAAGACCCATAGTTACCTCTGCTGCAGATGATAAGTTCATTAGAGTTACCAGCCTCAGATTGCAGACCAAATAAGTAACAGACACATCTCAACATCAGCTGTTCAGAGGAGACTGTGTGAACCAGGCCTTCATGGTCGAATTGCTGCAAAGAAACCACTAGTAAAGGACACCAATAAGAAGAGACTTGCTTGGGCCAAGAAACATGAGCAATGTCCTTGGTCTGATGAGTCCAAATTGGAGATTTTTGGTTCCAACTGCCGTGTCTTTGTGTGACGCAGAGTAGGTGAACGGATGATCTCCGCATGTGTGGTTCCCACCGTGAAGCATGGAGGAGGAGGTGTGATGGTGTGGGGGTGCATTGCTGGTGACACTGTATGTGATTTATTTAGAATTCAAGGCACACTTAACCAGCATGGCTACCACAGCATTCTGCAGCGATACGCCATCCCATCTGGTTTGTGCTTAGGGGGACAATCATTTGTTTTTCAACAGGACAATTACCCAACACACCTCCAGGCTGTGTAAGGGCTATTTGACCAATAAGAATAGTGATGGAGTGCTGCATCAGATGACCTGTCCTCCACAATCACCCGACCTCAACCCAGTTGAGATAGTTTGGGATGAGTTGGACCGCAGAGTGAAGGAAAAGCAGCCAACGAGCGCTCAGTATATGTGGGAACTCCTTCAAAATATTTTGAAATACTTAAACAGGGCTTGATTGAGCTTGGCTGGCGCAATGGCACCCAAATATTTTTGGGGGCAAAAATGGCAAACCCACCCATATGGCACTCTAGGCAGGCTGAAGCAATTGGTAAAAGCAGAATAGTATTTGAAGTTGAACCCAGGTCTGCAGAGCACACCTTTAAAAAAAGGAACTGTAAAATACATGTTTTACTTCTCTTTACAGTTGACAGAAGAGGGTTATGTGAACAGATTGACAATACAAGTTTCATTGCGTTGGATTTATTGGTCCCTGTATTTGATGTTGCATTTTGATAAAGGCCTTGCAAATCGAAACATCATCATTTTACTGTACTATGTACTATGAGATTGTGCCACATGAAAAAATATAATGTACTTACCAATGGCACCTCCATAAAACATATGGAGTTGTTTTAAGATACCATGGCTCATTTAGATATTTGATTTTGAATTTTAGGACCTCCATAGGTATCACCAAAAACTATAAAAAAAACTATATTTGATAAGACATTGAATTTGGCCTTTGCTACTATGGCCCATAGAATAACACATTCATAAATGTCAAAACAGATAGTCAAAAAATAAATCATAAGGAATAAGATTTTGACACATTCCTTATGATATATTTTTTGAATGTATTATTCTATGGGGATATAAGAAAGCTCAGGAAATATTTTAGTTTTTTTGGACACATATTTAATCCCTTTTTTGTTGGCACAAAATTACCTCCATACTTCCATTCATTTTTTTAAACCGGTACCGGGTTACCTTCAGACTTGTCCCGTGGTGCTTGTGGAGGTCGTAGAGCAAAACAGTGAACACCATAATTTTTCCATAGAGGTGGATGCTACAGACAATTTTGTGAGAAGACTGATTTTCGGGATGTCTCTTGGTCTGACATTCAGATAGTATTCAGACCCCTTTACTTTTTCCACATTTTGTTATGTTACAGCCTCATTCTAATTCAGTTGATTGGACATGATTTGGAAGGGCACACACCTGTCCATATAAGGTCCCACAGTTGACAGTGCATGTCAGAGCAAAAACCAAGCCA
Source organism: Salvelinus alpinus (assembly GCF_045679555.1). NCBI lineage: Eukaryota > Metazoa > Chordata > Actinopteri > Salmoniformes > Salmonidae > Salvelinus > Salvelinus alpinus. Next base: position 52,303,921 of record NC_092105.1, on the reverse strand, counting down.
TGAGGTCGATTGTTTATAGAGCTCCGAGACAGGATTGTGTCGAGGCACAGATCTGGGGAAGGGTAAAAAAAAATGTCTGCAGCATTGAAGGTCCCCAAGAACACAGTGGCATCCATCATTCTTAAATGGAATGATGCCTGGCCAAACTGAGCAATCGGGGGATAAGGGCCTTGGTCAGGGAGGTGACCAAGAACCCGACATTCTGTCAGAGCTCCAGAGTTCCTTTGTGGAGATGGGTGAACCTTCCAGAAGGACAACCATCTCTACAGATTTAAGTCATTTAGCAGGCCGTTATGGTATAGTGCCCAGACGAAAGTCACTCCACAGTAAAAGGCACATGAAAGCCCGCTTGGAGTTTGCCAAAAGACACCTAAAGACTCTCAGACCATGAGAAACAAGATTCTCTGGTCTGATGAAACCAAGATTGAACTTTCTGGCCTGAATGCCAAGTGTCACGTCTGAATGAAACCTGGCACCATCCCTACGATGAAGCATGGTGGTGTGCAGCATCATGCTGTGGGTATGTTTTTCAGTGGCAGGGACTGAGAGACTAGTCAGGATCGAGGGAAAGATGAACGAAGCAAAGTACAGGGGGATCCTTGATGAAAACTTGCTCCAGAGCGGTCAGGACCTCAGACTGGGGCGAAGGTTCAGTGACCCTAAGCACACAGATTGGTCATATAGTGCATCTTTCCAATTCTGTGCACTTTATTGTCATATTATTTCATAGTTACATAGACAAATGTAATTCATATTTAACTATGGTTTTCCTTGTGTGTCAATGGGCTGGAAGTTGGAAGACAAACACATTTGAAATGGTTCTGGGGAAAGTGGGCAAGGCTACATAAGGTGAAAAGCACCATTTCCTCTGACAGTATAAAAGCACAAAGTATTCAAACATTTGCTCAAACTCTGCTTCCAATAGATTTAGATGACAGTTTGAGCTATGTAAGACACTACCTACTAAAGTCAGCGCCTTGCCCTAAATGTCCTGATATTTCCTGTCCGCAGACCTGTTCTGGCGGCAGTCGTACTTTACCTACAGTATGACTGATGGAATGCAGCATAGGCACTATCACTTAGATAATTCAACAGCTGATCAAACATGAGATGATGTCAGGGGAAGCTGAAATACAGTGCAGAACACCAAATCCTGAAGAACATCAGAGAGGAACGAAAACAAAAGTTATAGTTTTTTCCCTAAGTGTATTTTAGTGGTTATGAGTAGTAGTGCAGCGGTATGTTTGCCTAATACCAAAATGGTATGAAGTAAGGTGGTTCCAATAGGACTCAAATGCTCTAACTAGTGTTTGATAAAAGGTAAGGTTGTTTTTGTATATGCCTCGTACTACTTTTCTGAGTTTCTTGAGGCTGGTTCAGAAATGCAACCTCGACAATTTCGACCTAAACACTTCACCGACATAGACGGGTTTTTCAATTCACATAGAGTATCATTAAAACTCAGCTATCTCCCCTGTCAGTGACTTCTCTTCGTCTCCCTATTTTCCTTACTTTCGCCCGATCCACTGAGTTGCTCTGCTCTGCATCAGTCTTCTTTTTATAACCTAGTGTCCTTGGTGTTGTCCAAAGATGCTCACTACCTATCTACCTATCATTAGCCATCACAAGCCCCGGAATGTGACTTGGCAGGCGACAATGCTTTGTGATCAAACAACTTGTCAGTGCATATGCCCAAGCAAAATCATTATTTGATAGAGGATCAATCAAATTTTCCCCGCCCCCCCTGTGTGAGGGAAGAGAGACAGGGAGTGCTGATTGTTCAGAGAGGGGACTACTGCTTCAGGTCAGGGGGTGTGGGGTAGATGGGAGTGGGGAGGGCAGTTCATTTGGATATTTGTTCCACCCCCCCTACCTTTCTCATGAATGTTCCATTGCGTGACACCCTCTTCCATCCGCTAATCGCATTTCATAGAAGAAAAAGAAGAGCAGGGTGACGCTTTTAAGGAACGTTGGGGGAAAGAAAGAGGCAGAGGGTTTCTTTTTAATCTTTAAAATGCCTCAAAAGTGACAGAATACGCTCTGGCTGCCAAGATGCGGGCGCCAACGTGAGGCTCAGATGGGGAGATAAATATGCTGTGGTCAGCTCCTAGTGTAGCCAGGAGAGCGGCGGAGGCAAATTTAATAATGCATTATCATTCGCTGGCCAAGGTGAAATCTGCCTGTCCATCAGGAACACACAGCAGCAGGCCTCTGTTTCATGTTACCGTTTGCTGGGGGAATGGACAAGTGCCTTAGTGAGGTGTGAGAGGGATGCACTGTAAGGCACAAGGAGTAAGACATTGTTGCTATGCTTGCTATTCTACTCCAGACTGTCAGAAAAGAGAGAGAGAAAAAAAGCACTTTGAGACAACTGCCGATGTAAAAAAAAATGGCTTGATATGTACATCGGATTGAATATGAGTAATTGAATATCAAAGCACTCATCGTATTGGATTAGGCCGAGGCACATTAGCCATACAGTGGTAGGGGTTAGGGGTTATTTTCAATAAAAACAGAATGATGACAAAAGTATAACCAGGCACTTGGTCCCCCCTCACACTTTACATATCAGAGCATCTGCTATTATGCATATTACAATATAGCCAGCCCATATTGTACCTGCGTGCCCTTGGACAGAAGCAGAAAACAATTAGTAGAATTATGTCCAATTCTGGAAATTTGCGATTCAAAATAACAACACACACCGCTTCTACAGCTGTTACAGTCAGATAAGGTTGACCCTGAATATGAATTACTGTATTTTGCCTCACCTTTTCTAAATAGCCATTCTGTGAGGTTGTTTGTCTCATTTCATGTTTACATGTAAATAGTAATTAGGCGATGCTACATTACCAACATGCCAAGCACCACATACTCAGCCAAGGTAAACACCAGCATTTGTGTCCCAAATGGCATCATAATCCCTATATACTACAATACTTTTGATCAGGACCCATAGGATTATTCTCTAAAGTAGTGCATTACAGAGAAAAGGGTGCCATTTGGAATACATTCTAGCTTTCAGCAGCCTTAGTTGTTAGCGACTTCACTAACAGTGCATCATGTTTACAGACTAGCCACGCCACGAATGCTATGTGTGTGCTTTTCCTTGGTAAAGCCTATAAAACATGGAAACGGCCTCTTGGAGGCAGGAGTTATTCAGAACAGTGCCTCTTATCACACTGCAGTCTGGTAGCTAGCTGACTTGAGGACATTGCGAATCAAACCTTCACATTTTCACTCTACGGATATTACACTGCCGTACATGGCTTTTATAACCTTTCACTGGGAAACTAAATCATTCATAATAAAGAGAGAGACAGAGAGACAGAGAGAATAGGGGGTGGAGGGACACTTCTTGACGACTAATTCTCTCTCTTTCTCCTCTCTCTTTCTCCTCCCTCTCTTTTCGACGGGTGTTTTTGAAAGGCGGTATTCCAGTCACCTTGACTTTGCCGCGCGGCCGTCTCTTACAGAGTCTGTTGCTTATCCCGCCTGACCCGGGCCTGTCAATTAGATGTTTAAAAATTAATCTCTTTAACTGGAAACACCACGCCACGGCTTTCTTCCATCTGCAAATTAAGTGGTATTAATTCGAGCGGCGGCGGCGGCAAAGCCCAATAAGCCCAAAATGTTATCAAAACAGATTTCCACACGTTTAACACGTACCGCCCTTAAGTCTTTTTATAACTGTGAAACCAGGACCAGCTAATGGATTTGTATTCATTTTTCGAGCCCCTTTTTAGGCTTGTAGCAATTGCAGAGAGAGTCGGAGCTCTTCTCTCTCTAACCCGCTAACTCTCTAAGCTGGGCCTTTTAAGAGTTTACTAAACATTTGGCTTCCCTATTTCCGCTTAGTTCTTTTGTCTTCCTTTGAGATCGACTCAGTATATTCAGTCTGGATTAGCGCCAGCTAATGTCGTTAGTCGGCAGAACACAACACAACAGAAGAGAAGAGAATAGCTTCGGATACTCCCTGTAGGATTGCAATGCCATGCAATGACACCAATGTGTCTGCCCGACTGTCTTACTGGACACAAACACTATAACTGTAGCTCTGATTTAGCACAGCAAACTACTTGGCAAATGCTTGTTTCAAAGATGCCAATTATGTGTGATTTAGGTTATGTTTAAACGTTAAATGTACAGTAATTGGTGTGTGTGTGCGTGTGTGCGCGTATGTGAGTGTGCACGCAAGCACGTATTGCTGTTTGTGTTTTAGTTTTATGAGCAGGCTTCTCCGGCCTGGATCTGAATGAAGATTCAAAGAAGTTGTGTGACAGTGAATGAGGGTTAAAGGGGTAACGAGAGGCGAGATGTAATGCTGCATTAAAACGATCAGCACACTTTAGTCAATTTCAGTGACAAGTAGGCTACAGTTTCTTTTATTACTTTTTACTACCATATAGGACATGTGTGGAAAATCTGATTGTTTCTACAAAATTATACTTATCCAATGGAATCAGGATGCACTCTGTGTGAACAGATACACCAGGATGGTCCATTTATCCAAGGTGGGATATTATCAGTCCATCTCACAGTGTGTCAACAAGGACACATAACATTTACACAGGAAGTGAGAATAGATCCCTCTACAGTCAAACCCTTCCCCTTTTAGAATATGGTTTACGGAATCATTTTACAGATTGGTTGCTTTCCAAGTCTCCTTGTGTCATACGAGACCCGTCAGTCATTCTAGCCGCTACAGTTGTGTGAAGTCATGACTAGACTATAGTTCCAGACCCGGGTGGAAATAGTATTTGTTCTCTTTCAGATGCGTCAAGCGTTAGATTGGTGTTTGGCGTGACAGATTTACTACTTTTGAGAGTATTCCATTGGTTCCATTGCACCACATTTCCAGTTCCAACATAACATAACCACTGTAAGTGAATAGAAACATCTAGCGCATTTTCACAAATACATTTTTTACTGGTAAAATTAAACGTCTGGTGCCCTAGATTTCGTTGTTCTCCAGCTACCTCTCTCTCTCGTTTGGCTAATCAATATATCTGTTTGTGCTCTTCATCTGCCATATGGTTTCTACAGCAACACCGGAGTGTTGCGCATATTGCTTCTGTTTAAAAAGGCTTCTCCCCCAGTAAATCAAATCATGTTCAATGTGTGATATCTAAAATGAGTTTACAACCAAAGGCTTCCGTGTCTTTTATTCTGCCTTGTTTGTCAACTACCTGCTGTTTCACGAGACGCGGGCTTGTCGAAAGTGATCACCACAGACTTCCCTTTGTGAAGCGATTCAATTAGCTTGATGTGAGATACATAGCTGGCCTTTGTACTTTTGCCGTTTCAATTTTTTTATGAAACATCATCATATATCATCAAATCCTATTTGCAACCGATCGTTACTTGCCAACAATAATTGTGTATAAAAAGTTGAAAAGACTCCCGAAAGCTATACCATCTGGTTGTGAGCTAGAATGAGGATGGACTGGACTTGAAGTAATAAAGCGATTTAAACCACAACAAATGGTCTTTGTCCTTTGTCATCAGAGAGGATGTGGAAAAGAGCGGAGAGAGAGTTTCTGCCAGTGCAGTATCTGTGTAGTTTGACTGTCTTCGATAGCAGATACTTACTGTTGAGAGATCTTCATAGCGACAAATGACTGGTTGCATTACAGTGGCAGTAACGGTGTACTTTGTCTTCGATAGCCCGATACGAGCAGATATTATTAACCCTCATATATGGAGGCAGAGGCACTGCATCCTACAGTCCCCTGTGAGTATAATGCATGAGATTAATTCAATTCTCGACCAAGACCATAAAGATCAAACAAGTGGAGAAATATCATTAAACCATTGGAATGTTATCTCATTTGTCTAAACAAACTGATCCGATGAACAATCCTAATTAAAAAGCTTGCCATAAACAAAGCAGCAAATCGCAGACCACCTCCTCTCCATCCCTCCCTCCCGCCCTCCTCTTCCCTCGCTCTTTAACAATGGAACACATTTATATTATTCATCTAATGCATCATGTATCATATCATTACAGTTCAATATATCGATCATTCATTCTATTTCCTTCACTTAAAGCTTTTATTGGGATGACTTTAGTTATTAGTTGGGATCTAATGTATTGGTTACCAGCGCCGGATCTGCCGACCGACTACAATCTCTCTTATCTCACCGCATAAAGCTGTGTGTGTTATTCAAATTGCCTCATTTATTATGATAGCTTCCTCATGTAAATTGTGCTGACTGCTCGCCCTTGCACACTCCTCATTAGACTAATGAAAACCTTCAAACGAAAAAACTAAACAACCTGCCAAATAAAGGTCCAGGGTTATTATGAAAATTACAACTGTGGGAGCCGCGCGAAGCTCTCTTCATTAATTCATGCTCAGCAAATTGGTAACTAATTTAGTTGCACTCCTCTGCATTAATGGGTTATTTTATAAAAATGTTTTTCTGCAGATCCGAGACCTCTGGTACAACCGCGCTGGAGAGCCCGGAATCCTAATCAACACTGGTGACATATTAGGAATGTACAATCTCAATAATAATGTGGTCGTGTTTGTTTGCGTGTGTGTTACATGAATGGATTGTCTGGTTTTCACCCCCCCCCCCCTTCTCTCTCGCTCTATCACATATCATAGGACATCACAGGTCTGAATTGTCAACAAAACTGTAATGTGTGTATGGTAGAACAGCATGGTGTTAATAGGCTGAGGTTTAGGTGTTATGTCTCTGTTTATGCAACGACTGGTTGAGGTGAGCACTGAGCAGAGTAGTACAGAGAATGCAGATGGGGGTAGAAGAAGATCATGTTGGTTTATATTCAATGGTTATTACACTATGTCCCCCGATGGTCGCAGCTCTGCACACTGTAACACAAACATGTAGACACACACACACACACAAACAACCCCCCCTGCCGACACACACACACACACACAACCCCCCCTGCCGACACACACACACTCAAACATATAGACACACGCGCACACACACACACACACACAGCCGTGGAGTTTGACCTATGAATTCAGAGCATGATCACACTAATTATTACTATTTGCTACTTCATATTGTGAGTGGAAGGACTAGAGCTGATCTCCACTTTGGGCTAATTGTTAGCCGCTAACCAAAAGGGAACACACAGCCCAATGATTTCCACTGTGGTTTTGTTGTCATTATCAACCTCCCACCTCCACCTCCACCCCACCCCACCCAACACCACACAAACCCAACCCCAGCACAGCTCTAAACCATCATATTATTTGCATCATTTTATGTTTAACTCACAGCATTATCCATTTGTATCTGCTCCTTGTTTGAGTAAAATTGTTTTATAAATGTTTCTAAATCTTGCTCAATAGAGGGGAATGGTAGTGGAATTCATCGACAGTATAGAGACATATCTAAGCATTTAGTAGACTACTTATCATAGATAAAGGTACATTTTCACCTAGGATTTACTAAGATTACTTACCTTTCTGGTATTTGTTACAAGTAAACCAGCAACCCTTTTTTTTTATCAGTTTTATCAGTTAAAATAATTTACAATTTTATTGACATATGTAAACATAAACGTTTTTCAATATTCAACACATGGTTGCATTGCGGTTGTCATAACCAAACTAAACGACGTATGGAACATACAAACACGTATGGAATGTAAATACGATACATTGCAAGGTACAGTGCCATCAGAAAGTATTCACACCCCTTGGCTTTTTCCACATATTGTTGTGTTACAGCCTGAATTAAAAAATATGATTAAATTCAGATTTTTTTGTCACTGGCCTACACACAATATCACATAATGTCAAAGTGGTTTTATGTTTTTCAACACATTATTAAAAAAGAAAAGCTGAAATGTTTTGAGTCAATAAGTATTCAACCCCTTTGTTATGGCAAGCCTGAATAAGTTCAAGAGTCATAATGTGCTTAACAAGTCACATAATATGATGCATGGTCTCATTATATGTGCAATAATATAGTTTAACATGATTTTTGAATGACTACCTCATCTCTGTACCCCACACATACAATTATCTGTAAGGCCCTTCAGTTGAGCAGTGAATGTCAAAGACAGATTCAACCACAAAGACCAGTGAGGTTTTCCAATGACTCGCAAAGAAGGGCACCAATTGGTAGATTGGTAATAAAAAAGTAGACATTGATTATCCCTTTGAGCTTGGTGAAATTATTAATTACACTTTGGATAGTGTATCAATACACCCAGCCAATACAAAGATATAGGAGTCCTTCCTAACTCAGTTGCCAGAGAGGAAGGAAACAGCTCAGGGATTTCACAATGAGGCCAATGGCGACTTTAAAACAGTTACAGCGTTTAATGGCTGTGATAGGGGGAAACTGAAGATGCATCAACAACATTGTAGTTACTCCACAATACTAACCTAATTGACAGAGGTAATACTTGCAAAGAACGTGGCCAAGCTATGAACTTTTTGACCTGAATACAACGTGTTATGTTTGGGGCCAATACAATACAACACATTACTGAGTACCATTCTCCATATTTTCAAGAATAGTGGTGGCTGTATCATGTTATGGGTATGCTTGTAATAATTAAGGACTGGAGAGTTAATTAGGATTAAAAAAAAATCAGAATGGAGCTTAGCACAGGAAAAATCTGAGAGGACAACCTGGCTCAAACTGCTTTCCTCCAGACACTTGGAGATTAATTCACCTTTCAACAGGACAATAACCTAAAACACAAGGCCACATCTATACTGGAGTTGCTTACCAAGAAGACAGTGAATGTTCCTGAGTGGCAAATCTGCATGCACATCTATGGCAAGACTTTAAAATGGATGTCTAGCAATGATCAACAACTGATTTGACAAAGCTTGAAGAATTCTGAAAAGAGTAATGGGAAAATATTGTACAGTCCAGGTGTGCAAAGCTCTTACAGACTTACCCAGAAATACTCACAGCTGAAATCGCTGCCAAAGGTGATTCTAACACTTATTAACGCATGGGTGTGAATACTTATGTAAATTAGATAGTTCTGTATTTCATTTTAAATACAGTACATTTGCTAAAATGTCTAAAAACATGTGTTCACTTTGTCATTATGGGGTATTGCATGTAGACGGGTGATATATATTTAATCCATTTTGAATTCAGGCTGTAACACAACAAAATGTGGAATAAGTCAAGGGGTATGAATACTTTCTGAAGGCACTCTGTATGTATGAAAATAGGACACATAACTTTGTCAACGTGCATATGGGTTTTTCAATAGGACACGTCTTACCTTTGTGAACGTGCATCCTCTTTGCTTCGTGACTCATGTCGTGGGCCAGGTCGCCTTCTTTAGGCCCAGGCAGAATGCTAGGGGAGAGGCCCAGCAGAGCTTGGTTCATTTGGTTCATAGAAAGACCATTCTGATGTATGGCTGGAGAGGAGAGAGAGAGTAGTACAGGTGAGCTAGAAGATGTCTTTGTCTGTTCGAGTTGACCTGTATATGCCCTGTTTTTGGAAATGAACTTCTAACTATCACATTTTGAACACGTGGATGACTCAGAACAAGTGTTTTTCAATTCTGGTACTAAGGACCCCTAGTGTACGAGGATTTGTTCCATCCCAGCACTAATATACCTCATTAAACTGATCAAGTGTACTAATCATCAAATGAATCATCGAGCACTTGATTTGTTGAATCAGGTGTGTTACTGCTGTTGGGATGAAACAAAAACCTACACACCCAGTGAGTAACTAGGACAAGGATTGAAGAGCACTACAAAATCCCAAATCAATCAATTTATCGGTTCAGTACAACAAAAACAACAATATCAAAATTGGGTTAGTGGGTTAGCGGGGTCGGTTTGTTTACTTGCGGAACTGAACACGCAGTTAGCCAGTCTGACTCGTTGCATGGGGAGGGAATAGGGGGACGTACGTATCCTGTCTGAGGAGCTCTCTGTGTGGGCCGGTGAGCTGGAGACACTGCTGCTGCGGTGGGACGACGGGTGGCTGCCGGGCCTCCTGCCGTCCTCTAAGGAAGGGGTGGGGGAGGGACTGTCTGGGACACGCTCCTGTCAATGACAGAGGGACATCAGTGACAACTAAGGTCCATGAAAGTAGATGCTATGTAATCAATGTACATTTCCGTAGGGCTTTCCACTCTGTCATCGCAGTCAAAAGTTCAGGATAAGTCACTTTAAATGTCCAGAGCTGTATGTTAGTTCTACACAGTGCGTGTCCATTCTGCCAGTTTATCTCAATGACTGTGGTGACTATTCTTCAGGGCATGCTCTGTTTGTTGCTGTGTCATGGCAGCCATGTTGTAATGTGTTTACTATACAGTTTAGTAAATTAAGTCCATTCTAGCGGTTTACCTTGATTACTGAGGTGACCATTCTGCACGGCAGGCTCTGCTGCTGTGCCACATCGGCCATGTTGGAATATAACAGTGTTTCCCAATCCTGGTCCTGGGGACCCAAATGGGTGCATATTTATTTATTATTTTAACAAAGTTATGGGTCCAAAGGATAAGGATTGGGAAACACTGTCATATAATATAATACTTTTTGGTTTAATATTATGTCTATTACACACAGCTTACCTTGATGACTGAGGTGACCATTCTGCAGGGCAGGCTCTGTTGCTGTGCGACGGCGGCCATGTTGGCGATGGTGCTGAGGTGGTTCATCTGGCTCATTGCCATGGTGACAGAGGCAGGGGGCAAGCTGCACGGGATCAGGGGGTGGGGCATCATCATGAAGGGCAGTTCCAAACCTACAACAGGTGAGAAAGGTGATTGGTTAACGGAAACCATGGTTGATTGGTTCATCTGGATTGGAGGAAATTGATAGGTTAATTTGACATAAAGGTAACCAATAAGGGCTGGTTTCAGTCATAACCTTCTACAATGTTAAGATTTTTGTTCGAGCATAAGAAAAAGCTTTATCTAAATGTAACTGTAAAACCCCATTCACATGTGACTAGTATTACTAGAGAACATTGGTTATGTAATTATTACCCCAGAATGACCCTTATTCCAGAGTTGTTTTTTTACTTCAAAACTGATCCCTGTCAATCATCTTTTTTTTCTTGAATAAATTGACAGTTATGACAGAAGCCTGGAGTTTTTTTTTTCGAGGCGTAAAGATATTTCAACAAGTCCCGGTGATAACAGGGCAACACTTATAACTTGAGCCTGGTTACCAAGTTTAGAAACCATACCAAACCATCTTTGGTATATTGTCGCCATAACATTTGAATTTATAGGAAGCGTGGTCATAATCACTATTTTATGTTGGGATATTTTATTAGAAGACATCCTACAGTAATGTGAGCTAAACGGCGCACTTGCACTTGAGATGCGTTTTTAGGCTATGGATGACAAAGTGAATTTATACTTTCCTAATGTTTAGCTCAGTTTGTATGCTGCTGCTTTGCCATCTATTAACAGCAAGGGTCGCATTAAATAGGAGCGAGATTTTTTACCGATGCACTTGGCGACGTTCAATTCATTCACACAAAACGTACAAACAAAAGCATTTACTGTGAAAGTTGACACATGTAAGGCCTTCATATATAGGCTATTTATCAAATCAGTTATTGTTTTCTCGCTCAAAACGCGAGCAACACCTGTCAAACTCAGACATTTCTCTCAAAACACAGGGATGTCAATTAGCACAGGACTAGTATTATCAGCAGTAGCTTATTCTGTCTGGAGTTGTTACTCTCCTGCTATGTAAAAATGACTGACATGGCAGATTCGTACAGAGCTAAAATTACAGATGTGGTGTTTTGTGCTCGCGCACATAATTACATTACCCGACCTCCCCCAGTAAAACTAATCCTGTTCGAATAGGGCTTAAAACTGCAAATAGCGCATTGTAGATTTGATTGAATTAACATTTTACTGAAATATTATTTCTCTCATACCGAAGTGGGTGGCCATGATGGTATAACCTACAGATCACTGATACTGACATGCCATGCAATGCCAAAATAACAACATCAAAGTATTATTATCAAACAACACGACACTACTTCACTCTAATACATTTAGAGGGATGAGTTAAGAGTTAGAGGGATGGGTCCTTCCCTACCGTATATTTTGAGGTGTAAATGTTTCACAACAGATGATAATAATAGATAATAATAGATAATAACAGACCATAATTGTAATGAAAATGGTAATGATGATAACAGTAGTTCAAAGCCAAAAGTTCACACAGCCATAAAAGGCACATCAATTATTCCGTGGCTGGAAAAAAAGGTCTACGTTATGGAAATAGGGCTCACTACTTACACATAAGGCACAATCTCAGTCCGCATCCCAAATGGCACCCTATTCTTTATACAAACAGGGTGCCATTTGTGACAGTCAAAATAAGGCAATCATTGGAAGCCATTACCCCAAATGACTTGTTAAAACACGCTAATAACAAAACAAGTATCTTCAGAACTACAGTGTGACAAATGGCTACAGGCTACTGTGTAGGTGTATAGGGCGTAGGTATAGTCTGGACTTTTAACTCTTACAACAACAGGGAACTTTCAATTCATTTCGGCTCTGTTCTGTGATCTGCATTGGCCACCGTACCCCATTTTCAAGATCAGATATCTACCAAATGTTTCAAATGATTACATGTTGGCTCTGCAATTATAGTGATCTATTTGGTCAAAGTGGAGAGATGAGTTGGCCAGATATGTAAAGAATGCTCTGCTGTGCCTTTAGATGGTACAGTATAATGAAAACGGTCTAACTTTCAACGAACATGTGTAACAGTTTAACTTTAGTACGTCCCCTCGCCCCGGCCCGGGCACGAACCAGGGACCCTCTGCACACATCAACAACAGTCACCCACGAAGCATCGTTACCCATCGCTCCACAAAAGCCGCGGCCCTTGCAGAGCAAGGGGAACCACTACTTCAAGGTTTCAGAGCAAGTGACGTCACCGACTGAAAGGCTGCTAGCGCGCACCACCGCTACCTAGCTAGCCATTTCACATCGGTTACACATGAACACAGCTAGGTGTGTGTTCCGGAAACCACAAGCACCCTACTCTCTGCATTAACACCAGCTTTAATATTGCTTCTATCAATGCATTTGTCCGCATCATTTCCAATCCCCCATATCTTTTTTTAAAAGTCCAAACTTTTGACTGGTACTGCTTATATATTTGTATATATTGTCCATGACTATTTTCCCCTAACCCTACCCCCCCTCCCTAATTGGAGTAAAATAATGGACCACAATATGTATGCTTCTACTTCTACTTATACATACTATATACATTTTACGGACGCAGTATATTTGACATGAGTTATCTTTTGTTTGTTTTTAGTCCCATGATTCAGCTATCAGACGCTTCCCCATGAAGTAGTTTAAGGCCTAAATCTAAAACCCAGATTTAAAAAAAATGTTCTTTTGGCAGTTTGGCTCTATAGAAAAGAAGAGATAAAACACAGCTAGAACCACCACACAAAGCTAATCCACAAAACAACTCTGCTTTTGCGAGAAAACATCAGTTGCCAACAAGGGCAAGGTAATCTACACCGCAAAGAAAACCTCAAAAGACAAGGGCTGGGAAATGAAAGACACAGAGGTAGTCCTTCTCTCCGTTGTTCCCTCCCATTCCTCCCGAATCATGTTGATTTCCATAAGAAAGATGGCATGCAGATTCCGAGTGGCAAGCATTCCCAAACATGAAGAAGGCGAGGGAGAAAAAAGCCAAGGCGTGCACCTTCGGTCCCACCAACTTTTTCCGTTGGATCTCCGTTTCTGAATCAATTAACTCTCAGCATCCTGGGCTCAATTAAAACAGTGCCACAGAGGGCCTGATGTCAGGGGTACTTACAGTGAGACATCATGGAGAGGCCCACTGTATGTATGTGTGTATCTACATTTCCAATGCACTCAAGGGCCAACGTGGGGAGCGCTATTCTGCCTTTGAAGCGCCGGCATGTGCAAGAACACAGACCGAAACACACAAACACACACTGCGTCTGACTTACATCTTCAGGATATCAACATACACATAAGGGGAGAAAGATTTTAAAAAAATATATCATTGCCTGAGACTGATATGACTTTGCTTTTGTCATTCAAATACTGTTTTATCAATCATAGTCCTGAGTGATGTCTCTTGTGTTAACCACTGTATTGTACTTCTATGGTATGTCTCAGTCTGAAAGGCACGCACACACGCACGCACGCACGCACACACACACACACGTGATCTCTCTCAACCATTCTCAAATGATGTTTCCTCCATAAAGGCCCCATTCAGTTGACTGTATGGGAACCTGCTGTAGGCCAAGATGAGTTCATACAGTCCTTTTATGGGTGATTGAAAGGCACTGGGTACACAGAGATTGGTTGGATTCAATGTAATAGATTAGGTGTTGTTGGAACATAGTGTTTTATTTGTTTATATGAGTGGGTGTTTTTTTTTCAGACATATTGTTGCTGGCTTTGTTTTGGAAGGGATTCAATTACTTTTCCCAGGTACTTACAGTGTATGATGAATTTATAGTGAATGGGTTAGAATTATTGCCAACTATTGTCATTTTAAATCATATGGACATCGGTGTGTGACTGCGCTGTTTGTTTTTGACCCCTTTCAAAAAATTCTCTGAACAAATCCGAAAAGGACCTAACTCGATCAACATTACAGTAAGTGAGCTTTTCATTCAACCACATCGCTAGATGCATTCGTTTCGTCAGTTACTGTTATTCCCCTATACAGTAGTTCAACTTCGGTGAGTTGAATTCCCATGTGTTGCTTTCCTAGTGAAAGGCATAAACAACAGCATTTGGAGTAATGTACCTGGAGTAAGCCTTATGGACTTCCAAAGGTAAACTCCTACTTAGCTACCATCATTAAAACAAAAGGAATTAATACGCAGGCAAACAGCTCACGCTATGGGTAATACAGTACTTTGGAAGTGCACGCATGAATAAGCAACAATCCAAAATCACGGAGGATAAATGGAATAGATTCAAACACCCTTCGGAAAGATCACATGATTAAAAAGGTGTTGTCGGACAGAAACGTGTGGAGGAGGTCTGGAAAACGACAAGCGGGTTCAAGTATTAATACAAAATCAGTTGATGAAGGGCTTAACATGATTGAAAAGAGGGCAATAATTGCTACCTCTTTCAATGACTAAAATGACTGAGTCATTAACCTGAAGTGATGCAATATCCTCTATTGTTAATCCTTCTGGTGTGTGTGTGTGTGTGTGTGTGTGTGTGTGTGTGTGTGTGTGTGTGTGTGTGTGTGTGTGTGTGTGTGTGTGTGTGTGTGTGTGTGTGTGTGTGTGTGTGTGTGTGTGTGTGTGTGTGTTAACAGTACTCCTGATGGAGACAGCTATTCTACCCACCTTTTCCTACAATAAGGAATCCTCCAGGGTGGGAATAATGGAAAATGAATCCAAGGTGTCCGACTGAAAACCTAGCCCTTCCGAATAGCACACAGATCTCTGTCTAGCTGCCGATCGTCAGTTTTTGCTCTGGAGTAGCTAGATTTCCCTTGACAAAAATTCAACCAGCTCCTACTTGGCACATTATTATCTCTCTAACTGAATGATTTGTTGTTTGTGGAGCAAAACAGAAACAAAAGAGAGAGAGATTACATTTTCAGCCATAGCTCAGGCTCAGATCTCTTTTTTTCTCTAACTCCCTCTGTCCAGGAAAAGTCTCATGACAAACAATAATGTCAGCTGTAACTGATCGGAGGTCGCCACCAGGGCCTTGAGTAAAAGCTCCAGTATTTAAGCGACCATCGGTGCAAGCCAGGGTAGAGTGGTCTCCGCAGATGCTCGAGCTAATGAAGCTGTCTGTCTGTTATTTACCTTCTTTTAACTGGAAAAGGGGGATGAGATGTACTGTAAGAGATAGCAAGGACTGGAGAGGATCTGTCCAGGCCTCTCTCTCTCTCTCTCCCTCTGTCCCCCTCGCTGATTAAGTAGGACCATGCGGACGTCGGAGGAATGCGAAATTGGTTGACAGTCACAACCAACGCTGAGGAATCCTTATGTTTGCTAATATATGGCTTGTGTCAAGCCTATCTGTCAAACTAAAACCCATTTGAATGTGGTCAGAGCCTTTGATTTGGATTGGGAAAGACACAGGGTTGATTTGTACTGTGTTGCTAAGCCTCCTTTTGCTTTCATGGTACAGAGATGTGTTTCTCTTCTGATCTGTCAAAAAAACATAAATGGCGCAGTTTTAATCAAATTTCTAGAATCACTTCCTGTGTAAATATACAGTACATTCACATACTCCAAAACAATCTTGGCTTTTTTTTACTAAATGCCCTTGTAAAATGCCCCTGAGTTGCTGCTGCATTGCTCAGACAAAGGTGAGAGCATGGTCTATAGGTTTGGGACTTTTTTGTGGTCGTGTTGGGGGATTTGTTGGGTTTTGCACCCAAATCCTATAAATAAACGGTTGGCTGATGAAAAGAAACTGGTTGCGTCCCAAACAGCACCCCATTTCCTATATAGCGGGTACCATTTGGGACGCAACCAATGGCTCTGAGCTGTGGGCCATTTTAGTGGTCTCACAGTACCACTAATCAACCAGATATCTTTATTGTAAGTACACATTTCTCCAGAAGGCAACAGCACAGCCTTATGAGGTGGGTGGGCCATTAAACTCCATCAGATAGAAGCGCAAGCTACAGGAAATATACAACAAAAAACCCAGAAACATCTAGTCGTATTGTGGCAGTGCTATGGGCTGCTTTCGTGTACACATGTACACGCACACAAACGCAGACATACAAACACATACCCAGAAACGCACACACATCCCCTACATACACGCACACGCATTCACACACACACAAACATAACGACACATATACACAGACACCACAGGGGGTTGGTGGCACCTTAATTGGGGAGAACAGGCTCATGGTAATGACTGGAGAGGAGTAACTGGAATAGTATCAAACACACCAAATACAGTGTTTCCAGGTGTTTGATGCCATTCCATGAGCTCCCTTCCGGCCATTATTATGAGCCTTCAGCAGCCTCCTGTGACAGACACGCACACACGTCCCCTACACGCACAATCACACACACACCCACCCACACAACACACATGACTACACAGAACACACATGACCACAATATGGTCGACATTCCTATAGCAGCAGCATGAAAGAGATACACATACTTTCAAACGATTCAAGTGGGAACACTTGCAAACGTATGTAATGTCAATGAATGTTAGAGAAAGTAATGATGACAAAACATCTTTGGTTTGATGAGGTAGCATAATGACTTGCCTCCCCCTGAACACATGCGTACATTTACTCTAGTGTTGCACGGTATACTTAAACTTTGGTACTTTTTCAATACTAGAACATTAAAAACAATTCGGTGCTAGAATTGCTGTTACGTCCGGTACATCTGTCAAATGTGTCTCACGGATCAAGCCTGTCTATCAGCGCAGCCGATCGCTTATTATAGCGCGCAACGTGCCTGCTCCACTTTTTCATTGCTAGCCTGCACTGAGAGTCTGGGCCGCATTATGTTAGCTCCCCACTCATACTGCACAGAAGTTAACATACTTGAATAATGCGACACGTCATGAAGACATGTTGAAACTGTTCATTACCGTTCGCAAAACAATGTCCAAACAGGCTGGAACACTTTACAATGCAAGAAGATACTGGTACCTTCCAGCTTTGTAGGCAAGCTTTCCTTGCTAGCTTTCCTAAAGCTAACATACATTCACTACCCTAGTACTTTGTTTGTAATACCATAATGAAAAATATGCTGATTTCAAAGCTGATTGCCACCCCAAAAATATTAATTCACTTATTTGGTCTCTTCACATCTCTCCCAAAGATGATCCATTTCCTCAGCGAACTGACTGTGCTCTGACAGGCCGCCCCCCTCTTGCCTTGTGCATGATGTCATTACTGGTTAAAGACAGCACACATTTTTATAAAAGAAGCAACTTCTATGCAAACGTTGTTGATCAGTACAATTAAATCATTCCCAAATGGGAGGGAAATGTGTTTGTTTGTCATCTGTAGCCCCATGAAATCAGCCAAAACAAGCTCAATAGCTCAATGCATGCACACACTCCTACTGAAAATGCATTCACCATGCATTCGCCTGTATTGTGGATAGGCCTAGGCTGCATATTTACGATTTACCCAGTTTATCAATATAGATTTAAAAACAAAGTAAAATGTATTGTATTGTATTATTGATTAATTAATGCATACGTGGCTGTCTGAAAATTGTTGACATGAATGATAATGAACTCAAAAGATGCCCAAATATTGAACAGAGCAGTAGCTGTATTTATCTGCCTGGATCAAGTGCCATTCTGTAACTTTGGCTAATATGCCTTCTTCTTTTGCCATGGTGTCGTTTTGGTATGGTTTTGGTATTGAGTATCGTGATACTAAACCTGGTGTTGGTATCGTGACAACACTAATGTACTCACACATACACTCACACACAGTATATCATGTGTTAGGAAATACCCTAGAGACAGACAGTGTTATTTGTGCCAAAATTCTGCCACTAGCCGCCTACTCCAGATGACTGAGGCTGTGATGCAATCAATTGCAGATAGCTGTAAAGGTCTATGTGTAACTGGTGCAGAGGAGTCAGGCGCAGGACAGCAGAGATGAGTAAATACAAGTAACTTTACTTTAAATACAAGAGAATTACCAAGCCCACAATACGGAGAATACAACAAACAATTACTCACAAACATACATGGGGAAACAGAGGGTTAAATAATGAACAGGTAATTGGGGAATTGAAACCAGGTGTGTAAGACAAAACAAATGGAAAATGAAAAGTGGATTGGCGATGGCTAGAAGGCCGGTGACGTCGACCGCCGAACGCCGCCCGAACAAGGAGAGGGACCGACTTCGGCGGAAGTCGTGACAATAGCGGTTTTCCGGGGATATCGCTTTCAGAAGTAAGTTTTAAATAAAGTGTCAACTTCTTCCATCTGGGATATCCTCCATCCAGGATATTCTGGTCAACATATCATACACATTTGATTGACTAAATCAATCCACATCACTACTTACAGGCTGTCTATAAAAATAGAATGAATGATTACAAGAGGTTGAAAAGATCATTCTGTTTATATAATTCTGTCATGGAGTCACAATGTAGTATCTACGAATCTTTGATTTGATGATCATTACATTTGTCATAAATAAAACTTGATATGTCTTTCATAATGTCTCAATCCTTCTCACAAGATAATTCCAAAATTCCACATTTTCCAAATGAACAATGTGCTTGAAAATAACAAGCCACACTAAATGTTGACCCGAAACTAACCAATTACCGCAATTATGTAATGCTCTAAACAACTTGAGGGAGGGACAGAGATGTTATAGACCAGGGTCGTCTTCATTTGGCACCAAATTATAGAAAACAGACGGATACCGGGAGGGACAACATGAACTTGTCCAGTAAGAAAAATGTATTTACATTTTCTGTTGCAAAAAGTTTTGCTACGGTGTGTCCCAATATATACAACCCAGATTAACCTAATAATCCACATGGCTAGGGATGCCCAGGACGTCCAAGCCTCCAGGAGACATTGATATTAAGCCATGACCATACTGTTAACATTTCTAGTGTGGATCTGGGCCCATCTAACTTGACATTTGTCACAGGTCACTCACAATAAACTGATAAACACACACACAAACACGCGCACAATCACGCGCACACACACACACACACACACACACACACACACACACACACACACACACACACACACACACACACACACACACACACACACACACACACACACACACACACACACACACACACACACACACACACACACATACACACACACACAGAGAGACAGCGAGAGAACCCATTACTAGCAGCTATTACTATTGACGGTGTAATATATCCCTTGCTAATCAATAGAGTTCTTGTGTCAGTGACACGCCAAGCAGATAGAGGAATTATTTCCATGTGATACTTAGTTAAAGGCCTCTCCCCCTCTTAAAAAGATTGCTTTCAGTCAACGGGCGAGCCGTTGTCATTTGATTCACACCGCTCTCCGCTGTTATATGGGTGCCGCTTGGGGATCGGTTTACATGTGCTGGTCATCAGATCATCTGTTTTAATTACAAAATTAGCATTACTCGCTCTGGCCTGTTCTCTTCATCTATAACCATCGGTCCTTGAGAAAAAATCAGTACGATCGCTCAAAATTCTAACAATTTCAATGAAAAGCATAGGATGCTGTCATGTCACCTATTTTTTAAATGTAACCTTTATTTAACAATGCAAGTCAGATAAGAACAAACTCTTATTTACAATGACGGTCTACCCCGGCCAAACCCTAACCTGGGCAACGCATGGCCAATTGTGCACCGCCCTATGGGACTCCCAATCCCAGCCGGTTGTGATACAGCCTGGAATTGAACCAATGTCTGTACTGACACCTCCAGCACTGAGATGTGGTGCCTTAGACCGCTGAGCCACGGAAGACAACTTATGTGATTATCGCAAACGCAATTAGGTGAAACAGGAAAGGAAGACCCAGAGTTACCTCTGCTGCAGAGGGTAAGTTCTTTATAGTTACCAGCCTTCTTTTTTTTCTATTTTTTTTGTTGATCCGGCGCCGACAGAGATGGCCGCCTCGCTTCGCGTTCTAAGGAAACTGTGGAGTATTTTGTTTTTTTATGTATTATTTCTTACATTGTTACGTTTTATTACATACAGCCGGGACGAACTATTAGATATAAAAGCAACGTCAACTTACCAACATTACGATTAGGAATACGACTTTTCCGAAGCGGATCCTCTGTTTGGTCTGTTTGGTCCACCACCCAGGACAATGGATCGGATCCCAGCCGGCGACCCAAAACAACGGCGCCGCAGGAGGGGCAGAAGGAGCGGTCTTCTGGTCAGGCTCCATAGACGGGCACATCGCGCACCGCTCCCGAGTTTACTACTCGCCAACGTCCAGTCTCTTGACAACAAGGTAGACGAAATCCGAGCAAGGTTTGCATTCCAGAGAGACATCCGAGACTGTAACGTTCTTTGTTTCACGGAAACGTGGCTCACTTGAGACACGCTATCGGAGTCGGTACAGCCACCTGGTTTCTTCATGCATCGCGCTGACAGAAACAAACATCTCTCTGGTAGGAAGAAGGGCGGGGTGGTATGCCTTATGATTAACGAGCCGTGGTGTGATCATAACAACATACAGGAACTCAAGTCCTTTTGCTCACCTGATCTAGAATTCCTTACAATCAAATGTCGACCGCATTATCTACCAAGAGAATTCTCTTCGATTATAATCACAGCCGTATATATCCCCCCCAAGCAGACACATCGATGGCCCTGAATGAACTTCATTGGACTCTATGTAAACTAGAAACCACATATCCTGAGGCTGCACTCATTGTACCTGGGGATTTTTACAAGGCTAATCTGAAAACAAGACTCCCAAAATTTTAACAGCATACCGAATGCGCTACCAGGGCGGAAAAAATCCTGGACCATTGTTACTCTAACTTCCGCGACGCATACAAAGCTCTACCCCGCCCTCCTTTCGTAAAATCTGACCACGACTCCATTTCGTTGCTCCCAGCCTATAGACAGAAACTAAAACAGGAAACGCTCGTGCTCAGGTCTGTTCAACGCTGGTCCGACCAATCTGATTCCACGCTTCAAGATTGCTTCAATCATGTGGACTGGGATATGTTCCGCATAGCGTTGGATAATAACATTGCTGAATACACTGATTCCGTGAGCGAGTTTATTATCAAGTGCATCGGTGATGTTGTACCCACAGCAACTATTAAAACCTTTGATGGCAGCATTGATTGATGGCAGCATTCGTGCCAAACTGAAAGCGCGAACCACTGCTTTTAATCAGGGCAAGGCGACCGGAACATGACCGAATACAAACAGTGTAGCTATTCCCTCTGCAAGGCAATTTAAAAAAAATAAGCTTCAGTATAGAGACAAAGTAGAGTCGCAATTCAACGGCTCAGATACGAGAGGTATGTGGCAGGGTCTACAGTCAATCACGGACTACAAAAAGAAAACCAGCCCCGTCGTGGACCACGACGTCCTGCTCCCAGACAAACTAAACAACTTCATTGCTCGCTTTGAGGACAATACAGTGCCAACGACACAGCCCGCTAAAAAAACCTGCGGGCCCTCCTTCACCACAGCCAATGTGAGTAAAGCATTTAAACGTGTTAACCCTCGCAAGGCTGCCGGCCCAGACGGCATCCCTAGCCGCGTCCTCAGAGCATGAGCAGACCAGCTGGCTGGTGTGTTTACGGACATATTCAATCAATCCTTATCCCAGGCTGCTGTTCCCACATGCTTCAAGAGGGCCACCATTGTTCCAGTTCCCAAGAAAGCTAAATGTAACTGAGCTAAATGACTATCGCCAAATAGCATTCACTTCCGTCATCAGGAAGTGCTTTGAGAGACTAAGGATCATATCACCTCCACCCTACCTTGACACCCTAGACCCACTCCAATTTGCTTACCGCCCCAATAGGTCCACAGACAACGCAATCGCAATCACACTGCACACTGCCCTAACCTATCTGGACAAGAGGAATACCTATGTAAGAATGCTGTTCATCGACTACAGCTCAGCATTTAACACTATAGTACCCTCCAAACTCGTCATTAAGCTCGAGACCCTGGGTCTCGACCCCGCCCTGTGCAACTGGGTCCTGGACTTCCTGACGGGCCGCCCACAGGTGGTGAGGGTAGGAAACAACATCTCCACCCCGCTGATCCTCAACACTGGGGCCCCACAAGGGTGCGCTCTCAAGCCCTCTCCTGTACTCCCTGTTCACCCATGACTGCGTGGCCATGCACGCCTCCAACTCAATCCTCAAGTTTGCAGACGACACTACAGTGGTAGGCTTGATTACCAACAACGACGAGACGGCCTACAGGGAGGAGGTGAGGGCCCTCGGAGTGTGGTGTCAGGAAAATAACCTCACACTCAACGTCAACAAAACAAAGGAGATGATCGTGGACTTCAGGAAACAGCAGAGGGAGCACCCCCCTATCCACATCGACGGAACAGTAGTGGAGAAGGTGGAAAGTTTTAAGTTCCTCAACGTACACATCACGGACAAACTGAAATGGTCCACCCACACAGATAGTGTGGTGAAGAAGGCGCAACAGCGCCTCTTCAAACTCAGGAGGCGGAAGAAATTAGGCTTGTCACCAAAAACACAAACTTTTACAGATGCACAATCGAGAGCATCCTGTCGGGCTGTATCACCGCCTGGTACGGCAACTGCTCCGCCCACAACCGTAAGACTCTCCAGAGGGTACTGAGGTCTGCACAACGCATCACCGGGTGCAAACTACCTGCTCTCCAGGACACCTACACCACCCGATGTCACAGGAAAGGACAACAACCACCCGAACCACTGCCTGTTCACCCCGCTATCATCCAGAAGGCGAGGTTAGTACAGGTGCATCAAAGCTGGTACCGAGAGACTGAAAAACAGCTTCTATCTCAAGGCCATCAGACTGTTAAACAGCCATCACTAACATTGAGTGGCTGCTGCCAACATACTGACTCAATCTCTAGCCACTTTAATAATAAAAAATTGGATGTAATAAATGTATCAATAGTCACTTTAAACTATGCCACTTTATATAATGTTTACATACCCTACACTACTCCTCTCATATGTATATACTGTACTCTATACCATCTACTGCATCTTGCCTATGCCGTTCAGCCATCGCTCATCCATATACGTATATTTGTATGTACATATTCTTATTCATTCCTTTACACTTGTGTGTATAAGGTAGTTGTTGTGAAATTGTTAGATTACTTGTTAGATATTACTGCATGGTCGGAACAAGAAGCACAAGCATTTCGCTACACTCACACTAACATCTGCTAACCATGTGTATGTGACAAATAACATTTGATTTGATTTGAAATAAATGCTTCACAGAGTTCAAATAACAGACACATCTCAACATCAACTGTTCAGAAGAGACTGCGTGAATCAGGCCTTCATGGTCGAATTGCTGCAAAGAAACCACTATTAAAGGACACCAATAAGAAGAAGACTAGCTTGGGCCAAGAAAAATGCGCCACATTAGACTGGTGCAAATCTGTCCTTTGGTCTGATGAGTCCAAATGTGAGATTTTTGATTCCAACCGCTGTGTCTTTGTGAGTAGCAGAGTAGGTGAACGGATGATCTCCACAAGTGTGGTTCCCACCGTGAAGCATGGAGGAGGAGGAGTGATGGTGTGGGGGTGCTTTTCTGGTGACACTGTTGATGATTTATTGAGAATTCAAGGCACACTTAAACAGCATGGCTACCACAGCATTCTGCAGCGATACGCCATCCCATCTGGTTTGCGCTGGGTGGGACTATCATTTGTTTTTCAACAGGGCAATGACCCAACGAACCTCGAGACTATGTAAGGGCTATTTGACCAAGGAGAGTGATGGAGTGCTGCATCAAATGACCTGGCCTCCACAATCACCCGACCTCAACCCAATTGAGATTGTTTGGGATGAGTTGGACCGCAGAGTGAAGGAAAAGCCATCAACAAGTACTCAGCATATGTGGGAACTCCTTGAAGACTGTTGGAAAAGCAATCCAGGTGAAGCTGAATGAGAGAATGCCAAGAGTGTGCAAAGCCGTCATCAAGGCAAAGAGTGGCTACTTTGAAGAATCTCAAATATAAAATAAATTTTGATTTGTTTAACACTTTTTTAGATACTACATGATTCCATATGTGTTATTTCATAGTTTTGATGTATTCACTATTATTCTACAATGTAGAAAATAGTAAAAATTGTGGAGACGTGACTATCACTAATGTGATGACGGTTTATCAAATCAATCAGAGTGGCTTGCAAAAGTATTCACCCCCTTGGCATTTTTCCTATTTTGTTGCCTTACAACCTGGAATGAAAACAGATTTTTGGGCGTTTGTATCATTTGATTTACACAACATGCCTACCACTTTGAAGATGCAAAATATATTTTTGTTGTGAAACAAACAAGAAATAAGACATTAAAAAAAGAAAACTTGAGCGTGCATAACTATTCACCCCCACAAAATCAATACTTTATAGAGCCACCTTTTGCAGCAACTACAGCTGCACTTCTCTTGAGGTACGTCTCTGTAAGCTTGGCACATTTAACCACTGGGATTTTTGCCCATTCTTCAAGGCAAAACTGCTCCAGCTCCTTCAAGTTGGATGGGTTCCGCTGGTGTACAGCAATCTTTAAGTCATACCACAGATTCTCAATTGGATTGAGGTCTGGGCTTTGACTAGGCCATTCCAAGACATTTAAATGTTTCCCCTTAAACCACTCGAGTGTTGCTTTAGCAGTATGCTTAGGGTCATTGTCTTGCTGGAAGGTGAACCTCCGTCCCAGTCTCAAACCTCTTGATGACTGAAACAGGTTTCCCTCAAGAATTTCCCTGTATTTAGCGCCATCCAACAATCCTTTAATTCTGACCAGTTTCCCAGTCCCTGCCGATGAAAAACATCCCCACGGGCATGATGCTGCCACCACCATGCTTCACTGTGGGGATGGGGTTCTCGGGGTGATGGGAGGTGTTGGGTTTGCGCCAGACATAGCGTTTTCCTTGATAGCCAAAAAGCTAAATTTTAGTCTCATCTAACCAGAGTACATTCATCCATATGTTTGGGGAGTCTCCCACATGCCTTTTGGTGAACACCAAACGTGTTTGCTTATTTTTTTCTTTAAGCAATGTTTTTTTTCTGGACACTCTTGCGTAATTTTTGGGGCACCATGGAAAATGTTTGTTTAATGAGTTACCGTTACCCGAATTAACTCAATAATACATCCAAATATATCGTTATCATGCCAGTCAGTCAGTCTGATAACCTCATATCAGTCTCATTCTGAATGTCGTTGACTTCAAATCTGTATGAACCCTAGTCTAAATGATGATTCAGTGATACACAAAGTGGCTTAATTATTTGATTTAATTAAAAAATATATATATTTTACTATTATTTAATTTATTTAACTAACTAAATAATCACACAGAAATACACAAACACGCACACACGGTATACGTTTGAATGATTACTAACATAATGCAATGAAAAGTCGCTAGTGGACTAACCCGATATGATGGCTTGTTACACAATGAAAGGGGTGGGGAAAGAAAGAGCGAAAGAAGGAGAGACAAAGGAATTAAACTATCGTACATACAGTTGAATAATATGCTCACCGTAAATATGGATAGTTAACACCTTAACAACCGCTCATTCGGATTTAGAAATGCCACATATATTTACGCATAGATGTCTTTGTCTGTCGTCTCTCTGTTGAATTCACTCAATCCGTCTGTGACGAATAGTTAGACAGACATTTTCTGGTTATGTAAGTCTCTGGTTGTCCAGCAGAGGTCACAATGTCCTCAGTTGTAGGCTTCTTTGTCTCTGAGTGTTCGTTAGACTGAACACATTAGACGTTCCAATGGTAGTTTGAAAAGATCTTCCTTGTGCCTTTGGTCAAAGTTCTAGACAACTTTACATGCAGAGCTGCAGACGGTGCATGTCTTAGTCTAGTCTTCTTCTTTGTTGAAAGTTTCAAAGTTTGTAACCATTTTCTGGTCTTGTAGTTTTAAACAATTTCAACCTTTAGCCACATCTCCACGCTTTCTGGTCTCGGTCTCTAACCTCTCGTGACGTCCGGCTCAACACCATCCACCTGCTTGGTCTAAATGTAAATTTCATTAGCAGTCCTTTTATGCACTC
Organism: Salvelinus alpinus; assembly: GCF_045679555.1. Taxonomy (NCBI): domain Eukaryota; kingdom Metazoa; phylum Chordata; class Actinopteri; order Salmoniformes; family Salmonidae; genus Salvelinus; species Salvelinus alpinus. The sequence continues at coordinate 52,277,180 of NC_092105.1, read as the reverse complement.
GCTTTGGAGGGCAGATCCATGACATTGCCACAATGTCTGTGCTCACGTGTGCGTGGTTACTGACTTGGGAAAAGTTCCTATGAAAAACAGTTATCTCATTTAGAAGGCTAAAATCACATTTCATCTTCTCACAAATAGTTTCATATTTAATCATATACGTTTTACAACATTTAGATGTAAATCTGATAACTGGGACATATACATTCTTAGAGTTACAGTTATTTAGTTATACCGTCCTTAATGATATCACAAAACAAAACACTTTTGACGGGATTTATTGTTTTGATCCCCACCAACCATTTCCCACATTCTTTATGTTGGAAATATTGTTTCATTATCCACTTTTGGATGTTGGAGTTTTGGTGTCAGATTCTCTCTCTACACAAATTATTTTTGACATCTCCATACTGCAGGTCCAGAGAGAGAAAGTTTACGACCGGTTGTTAAAGTCATAGAATCGGCCCCACTTCCCCCTTCCTCTCTGGTGGGAGAGAGGGGGGGAGTGGCTCTCTTTGATCCTCACTCAGGAGGGAAAGTCATGACAAAATATAGAAAAACCCTGGAATGAGTAGGTGTGTCCAAACTTTTGACTGGTACTGTATAAATATTTGTACACGACACAAGTACTTACTCTCCTCCATCTTTGTTTGTGTTTGTTGTGAAATGACTCTATAGACATCATTAACATTCAAACGCGTTCATAGCCAAATGCATGCATATTTCAATACCACTGTCACGCCCTGATCTGTTTCACCTGTCCTTGTGATTGTCTCCACCCCTTCCAGGTGTCGCTTATTTTCCCCGGTGTATGTATCCCTGTGTTTCCTGTCTCTCTGTGACAGTTCGTCTTGTATGTTCAAGTCAACCAGCGTGTTTTCCCCGTGCTCCTGCTTTTCTATTCTCTTTTGCTAGTCCTCCCAGTTTTGACCTTTGCCTGTTTTTCTGGACTCCATTCCCGCCTGCCTGACCATTCTGCCTGCCCTGACCTCGAGCCCGCCTGCCATTCCGTACCTCTGGAACTCTGAACTGGTTTTGACCTTCTGCCTGTCCACGACCATTCTCTTGCCTACCCCTTTTGGATTGTTAATAAACATCTTGGACTTTAACCATCTGCCTCCTGTGTCTGCGTCCGGGTCTCGCCGTGTGCCCTTATAACCACTTTATTTCACATCACTCAAAACAAAACCTGCGAAAGCCCGTCACCAGTGAAAGGTTGGAATGTCATCTATTACACAGTATCACATTGAACCCAAGTGACACTGTCTTTTCAAATTGCCTTGATCTCGTCACTCCCCAAAGGTCAACCCCTATCCCTGCTAAATGCAACCTGACAGTGGATGCTACAAAGGGGACAGCCCCGACGCATGCATCACCCGCTGCATCAAAGCCCTTCATATTAATCACTGCAATTAATGAAGAAGGAAGCCCTAATGTTGATGAGGGCTGACAAGTCGACTGGTCAGTTGTTTTCATTTAACCGTGCCCCTGTCGTGGTGAGGTAACCGCAAGAGACAGTTGTACAAACATTTGCATGACATGTGGTTTGTGTAGCGTGCCACACTTTTTTACTCTGTCTCCCTCTATCTCTGTGATGATCCTCTCTACCTCTCCCTTTCTCTCTTCTTTTGTCTCTCTCTCTCTCTTTCTCCCTCTTGCTCTCTCTCTCTCTCACAGCTCTAATAAGACTGCCACACCACCACTGCCACTCAAAGATGACAGAACTTGATATGGATCATTACAGGAACAATGTTTAATCAATTCTCCTTGATATACTAATCTATATCTGCATTTGTGTGCCTCCACACATTTCCCCCATAATGCAAATTCAAATTTTAACGCGGCTGCGCGGAACGCGGAACGCAAACGAAGTTGGAACGAGGACATTTGACTTCATTAAAATACATTTAAGATTATCGAGTTTATCTTTAGAAATAAAAATGTGTGTGACACGCTCTGCTTTATCTGTCACCTGACTCCCCTGGGCCTGAGTCACTAATAGAGAGGTTGGGAGGACCAAAGCCCAGGAGGAAGAGAGGGAGAGAGAAGAAAGGGAGAGAGAGAGAGAGAGAGAGAGAGAGAGAGAGACAAATCCTGCTGTACAGCTTTGTTCAGTCTATATAGTATGTATGTATGTATGTCTGTCTGTCTGCAGGAGGGCGGGCAGTCAGACAGTCAATGCCCTAGGCCACCAGTTCAGTGCTAAGTTAATGTCCTAGACCTAGGCCACCAGCACTAACCAAGCTAGAGTCCTAGGCTACACAATGCTAACCAGGCTAACATCCTAGGCAACCAGTGCTAATCAGGCTAACATCCTAGACCACCAGTGCTAATTCAATTCAGTTTGATGAAACTTTATTTATCTCCTCAGGCACAATTAAGAAAGTAATTTTACAAGTATTAACCAAGCTAACATCCTAGGCCACCAGTGCTAAGGAGGCTAACATGGCTAACAAAGCCAGACACTAGCTAGTGGCTAGATGTGTCCTTCCACCCTGAGAGCTTTATTATTAGAAAGGACATAAACTGACTAATTACATTGCAGCAGTGAAGCTTGGTTGACAGCTGGTGCAGAGCTTGTGACCCAAAAATATCCCTATCAAAGAGTAGGAGGCACTGCACACTGCGTAAAGATGGACTTATTTTATTTACAGTATTTATTATTCTACATTTATTTACCCAGGTTTGCTTTTGATATCATATCTAAGATTATTTTCTAGGATTATTATGGGTGATTTAATGCACAGTAATTTCTACATCCTGTAATGTATTTATTGTAATAACAATGGTTTAATTGTTGTTCCTCTACTAAACCATACCATACAGACACAGACATAAAAAGAAAGACATTCTACAGAGTACAATAATTAACATATATTCGAACCCAGTTTGCAATACAATCAATGTCATATGGCCTATCTTAGTGCTTACCCCATATAGAGAGAAACCTAGTTAAACGTTGATCTCAGATAATAAGGGCTAACTGTGTTGATGTACCGTCTGGAGGAACAATGTGTCCTGGTTCAATTCTCTGCTGCTATGGGGGAAAAAACACACACACACACCAAAACTTAACATGGGGCATTTGGAGCTTGCCAAAATGAATACACCCTGAATAATTGATGAAGACCTTTTAGAAGAATTGTTATCTGCCTGCTGACGACCGCAAACATGAAACCCACTGATGAGGAGAAAATATGGTTTTAACAAGTCAATAATGGCAAGAGCAACCGGAGCAAGCTTAACCAATGAGGCCGCTGCGTTTGCAAACAAGGACCTGAATTATAATGCCGATAATTGATTCTCTCCCCCTGTCCTTTCTCCCATCTCTCTCTCTTTATCTGTGTCTTTCTCTCTCTCTCTTTATCCCTCTCTTTGTTCTCCCCTTCACGTGATGTCATTGTTTATTGATTCCTTCCTCCGGGGGGGGGGGGGAGAGGTGATGGGAAGTTTCCCGAGTTTGTTTATCGCTGTGACTTCTGCTCCCCTTCTCCCTCCTCCCTCCTCCCTCCTCTCTCTCTCCTTCCCCATTTTAAATTTTGCAAGCTGCCACGAGCAGCTTAACCAAAAAGGATTAAGTCCCATAGCCAACTGAGAACACAGATAATGCTCAGTAATTGGTAAAAAATGAAGATGAATGGGACAGCCAGATAAGGGCCAATTAGTTGCTCGCTGTGTACAGCTGTGGTCTCCTCCTCACGGAGCCCTCTCAGGGGCCCCAGCCAGCTCGGCAACACACACACACACACACACACACACACACACACACACACACACACACACACACACACACACACACACACACACACACACACACACACACACACTCACACACACACACACACGCGCGCGTGCGCGCGCACAAAATATTGAAGAAGTGGATAGTTTCTTCTCATTATTAGATACATTTACAAAATATAGATTACTATGTATAGCTTTGTAATACTATAAATGACCAACTACCTAGTTTTGGAGTATTTAGAAGGCCTATTGTCCTGATTATGTGAGGAGCTGGCTACCATACCGGGAGACTTCCAGCAATTGCGCTAAGCTAATAATTTTCTAACTTCAATCATCTCCAAACTGCACGCAGAGACATAACAATGGTTTCCGTAAGTTCGTCTGACTCTGGGTAAGTAGATAAACAATCTCATTTTGAAATCTCGTGGTATCCCTTTAAGATGTACAGGACAGCATTGTCTGGTTGATGACGGATGGAATTCCCAAACCTAATTACAGACCAAATGTAAGGTCCATTACCGTCACCGCGGTGAGGTGGAGTCAGGTGCATGGCCAGAGAATGGGGGTTAGAGATGAAGAGATGGAGCTCCACAACATAGAGAGCATAAACAGCGATACATGATACGATCAAACTAATTACGGTTCCCAGAGAATCTGCCACTGAACCAGTCATGTCTATTTTAGAGAGAGAGAGGGGGGTGGGGGGGCTTGAAAAGAGAAAACGGTAAAGAGAGGGGTGTTTTCTTCTCTTCTCTGTTCTACTGGCTCATGGTCTTAAACACTTATTTTCTTTTCTCACTCCTGAAAAACAAATAGGCAGGTTTTTGTTAGTGGGCAGCAGCTGACAATGTTTTCTGTCCCGGTAATGAAGGTTGTGGTTGGGGTCAGGGCGTTGGGATTGAATGGCTGGCTGGCTGTTTATCCCATTGAAAGGCCTAGTGCCACACGTTCTCTAACCTGGTTTTGTGATCTGTAATTGTGGCATTTCCTGACAGCCACAGGAACAATCCACATTGTACACATTGTGAGGGCCTCTGAGCCCCCTTTGAAAGCAACATGGATGCTCACTCACACATAAACACACACACACACACACACACACACACACACACACACACACACACACACACACACACACACACACACACACACACACACACACACACACACACACACACACACACACACACACACACACACACACACACACACACACACACACACACACACACACCACCTCCTTCACAAGACTGTCAGGGAGAATCAAAGAGAGCGAGAGACAAACGTTTTGTCTAATCAGAGAACAAGCTCTCTCTCTCACACACACACACACACACACACTCTCCCTCCCTTCCTCCCCTTTGACAGGATGTGTGGTCACTTGTCTGGGTTGAGTTGAGCTAGCTGGATGTTTTTCCTGCTAAATAATAACGTTGATGCAAACAGGAAGGTCTAATTGTGATTCAGTGTTTCCCCTAGGCCTTTTTTTCAGCAGCGTTGGCAAGGTTATTGGGGGTTGGAGACGGTGTGTCAGAGTGGACAAGGCCAATGGTGCCGTCTCCAACACAACATTTTAACGGCCCTTCTCTTAGCCACAGAGACTTAATGTTGCAATGTAATTTCCTCCAATTCTACACATTTCGACATTGGGTGGAGAGAACATTTTACAGTTTTAAAGCTAATTTCCTCCAATTCCACACATTTCGACATTGGGTGGAGAGAACATTTTACAGTTTTAAAGCTAGTTTCCTGCAATTCTACACATTTGGCCATGGCTCATGCTGTGTTCTTATGCTATTTAAGTGACTTAAACACAGCAAAATCAGTCGGGGCCCCATGGGGGGCCCCATGTACATACTTTATATCAGGCTTGCGTCATTTAAGCGTACACTGAAAATATTTTAACAACCCGGAAAATTAGTGGCGACAACGAATACCAATATAGGGGAAACAATGTGATTAATATTTCATGTGTGGGAGAGAAACATTAGCTTGTTCCATTGACGTCAACACAACAGTCCAACTCCACCAACAGAACAGGGTGTCCTTCACAGTCTCTGCCTCTGTCTTTCTCTGCCTCTGTCCCTTTCTCTGTTTCTGCATCTGTCTCCGTCTCTGCCTTTGTCCCTGCCTTTATTTCTGTCCCTGCCTCTGCCTCTAGCATTACCTCTGTATTTGTCCTTATTTCTCTGTCTCGGCTTTTGTGTCTGCCTTGTTTCTATACCGCTGTCTATGCCTGCATTTATCCCTCTGTCTCTAACTCTGTCTCTTCCTTTATCTAGAACAAGTAGTAGTAGTATTATACAATTCTTACAATATCATCATCACCTTCAACCCTTCAGAATTACTATTTTACTTGATGTCTATTCACACTCTCTCTCTCTCTCTCTCTCTCTCTCTCTCTCTCTCTCTCTCTCTCTCTCTCTCTCTCTCTCTCTCTCTCTCTCTCTCTCTCTCTCTCTCTTTCTCTTTAAAACAGAGCATTTATTCACTTCCTCATCAGCACTGCCCTGCATTGAGTCCAGACCAACAGAGCCCAACAAGGCAGTGGCCAAATCAAGTTCCCCTCTTGCACAGTCATACAGCTATATCTGTCAAGTGATTTAGAGGCCTGGATTCCACAGGCATAATGGACTATAGACCAGGACATATTTAGGCATGCAGGAATCCAAGCTAGACATGGGACTAAGTACTGCAGGGAAGTATAGGCATTAGCCTAAGCAATATCCGAAGGAAGGCCCTGAGTGCTGCGAGTGAAGCAGATTATATTGCAAAACATGAGCAAAACATTTATGCTCTTCATGGTATGCGTCAAATGATCTGTTTTTGTTTTAACGCAATAAATGTTCCCTAGCAATGAAAGAGATCCCTTTGCAAATATGGCTATTTCATTTAACCAGATAAGTAATTGAGAAGAAATTAAACTTTACAATAGCTGACCCTCCCTGGTCTATTTTAACGAACCTTTATGTGCAACTAGCAATTGAAACATTGACCGAACGTTGCTTTTTCTATTTTACGTCGTCCATCTGATAAGACTATACTATACTCATTTTGTTCCCAGACTCTTCTACCCAAAAGAGAAAGAGTCTGGTGTGGCCTTCTTTAGCCAATACAGAAAGACCGGGAGAAACTCCCAGTGCATAGGCATTGGCACCAACCAATCATCTCCCACAACACCTTCCCTATAACCCTCCCCTGTGCGTGTGCCTTACATGTCTTGTGCACATCTTTTTTAAGGAGCCACTCCTCGCAGTTGTGTGATTCGCTAAAACTAAATGATGACACATACTTTACCCAGTAAATATTCCTTTCTCTCTCTGTTCCTTTCTTCCATCTGAAGAGACTACACTGTATCTCCTGTGGATTAGCTAGATGACTTCTGCTGGCCACCCCTGTCACATGAGAGGGGCTGATATAAACAAGAGATTGCTGCGACACCCAGTAATCAATATAAGGATGGCTTCGGTACCAAACATCATTTGTCCCAGCAAGCCATTCCTTTGACCAAACGAAGCATTAATTCAAATCATAAATCTGAGGCCAATTTAAATCCAGGGAGAGTGAGTGAGAGGGGAGAGGAGGAGAGAGAATTCGAGACAGGCGAGGTAGAAAGAGAGAAAGGGGGGAGAGAGAAAGAGAGATGGGGCCTCTGTCTGCCTGCCTAGCCCCTAATGATTTATTTTCTACATTTCTGCAAGAGAGATTTGTCCATACGCAGTGACAGGTCACCTTCAAACACCAGTGGCAGACTGTTCATCACCATGCACACGAGCAACTCATCGCTGCAAGTAAATATTAAAGGAAAATAATCCAATTGATTGTGGATGGGGCCAAGAGGCGCCACCGTCATATATTTCATTCAGGGAGCTAATGTCGTGACCGCACGCGCGCACGCGCGCACGCACGCACGCACGCACGCACGCACGCACGCACGCACGCACACACACACACACACACACACACACACACACACACACATACCTATCAAGAGAAATAAACACAGATATGCACACACACACACACACACACACACACACACACACACACACACACACACACACACACACACACACACACACACACACACACACACACACACACACACACACACACACACACACACACACACACACACACACACCGCTGCTCCCTTCAACAGAATTATGATTCTTCAGGGAGTGCTTTCTTATGTGTTGCTGGCTGGCTGGCTGGCCGTGTGCTCAAGGTTACAATTTAAATTGTAAAAAGATAAAACAGTTTCTTATTAGCTCCATTGCCGTAGCCTTGCTGTTCTTATTCCCATTTATCTTGATTTCGGTGACCTCGTAGCCTCGTTTTCTCATTGGCCGTAGACCCGTTTTCATTTTCTGAGGATTGACGACCTCAGAGCTCATGAATTGTGCTCTGTTCAATCTGCTTAGTGACAGCATCCTGTTTTTGCCCAAATATACAGTGTCAAGTACTTCTGTCGAGACACTTAGTAAGAGTAAGTGAATCGAAAACACTATTTAGTGAATCAAAGCTTTAGGGATTACATGGAGCCTATAATTTGTAATGGCCTCATAATAATTCAACACTATATTATAATTTTCCACAATACGCTAAGTGGCTCGGTGGCGATATGAGCAAAATCCGTCTGCATTTGTGGGCTAATAATTAATTGAAATGGCACATATTGAAAAAGCAATGCTCTTGCTGTGATTAAATAAAATAAATTAGAGACTGAGTTTATGGCTAATAGCTTTGGGATACAGTGTTCATGGATTAAACTTTGTATTAACAATGTCTGTGTTGTTTTTAGATTGGATATGAAGGCGGGGGATTTTACAGCGCAGTGGAGAAAAATACTTTACAGATGGAATGTACCATTGCATTACAAAGACGTGGACAAATGCAAATAATGATACAATTGTTTTATAGACATCCAACTTAATATACTAGCCAAGTTAGAACTGCAGTGAACATATAAGGATATTTTGTAGATGTTTCAACTGAACCTGTATTCTCTGAACTGTCTACACTGGCAAGAATAGGTATGTTTGGAATCCAGTACCTTAGCTTGAGAGTATCTTTGAGCTGTTGGTGCATTTAAGCTTTTAATTATTTGTTTTATTCTTTATTTAACCTTTATTTAACTAGGCAAGTCAGTTAAGAACAAATTCTTATTTACAATGATGGCCTACACCGGCCAAAACCGGACGATGCTGGGCCAATTGTGCGCCGCCCTATGGGACTCCCAATCACGGCCGGGTTGTGATACAGCCTGGATACAAGCTTGTAGTGGCTTGTAGTGGAATTCAGCTATACAAATGTACAGCTTTGGTTCAACACAAGCTGTAGGTAGAGGAGATCTGCAAACTCTGATAGTCGCCTTGCTTATTTATGTGTCTGTACCGGTGTGCGTCTGCATATGTATTCATACCTGCATTGCTATCTGCATGCATGTCTTTGTGTGAGTGTGAAGACCTGCATGCACCTGTACGCTTGCGTGCGTGTGTGTGTGTGTGTGTGTGTGTGTGTGTGTGTGTGTGTGTGTGTGTGTGTGTGTGTGTGTGTGTGTGTGTGTGTGTGTGTGTGTGTGTGTGTGTGTGTGTGTGTGTGTGTGTGTGTGAAGGGCACAATGACTGACTCACCCACACTGGAGCTGACGTCTCCGTTCTCACCGTCTGCCCCATGCTGGTTGGCGTTGCCGTGGTAGCCGCTCATCACCTCCAGCTTGATCTTCTTCACCTTCATGGCTTCGGCGATGGCCGCGTTGGCAGCTGCCGCCGCTGCCGCTGTCAGCCCTTAACACACCGCACCGGAGAGGACAGTTAGATACACACTTAGAATGCAACACTCAGTTGGTCTAGAGCAGTGGTTGGATGCTTTTTTTTGAAGGATTTATTTAAAATGTTTATATTCAACATCTTATGAATGATTTTATGAATGATTAATACATCAGGAATAACTCAAATGTGTATTAAGAATGTTCCACCACTCCAAGGACATCCAGGCAACTTGACACAACTGTAGGACGTATTGGAGTCAACATGGGCCTAGCATCCCTGTGGAACGCCTTCGACACCTTGTAGAGTCCATGCCCTGACAAATTGAGGCTGTTCTGAGAGCAAAAGGGGGTGCAACTCAATATTAGGAAGGTATTCCTAATATTTTGTACACTCAGTATATATGGCTTGTCTGAGGGCCAAAAAAAGAACATAAGAACATACTGAATATGTACAGTATATACATCAAGAACATTGAATAAAACATTGATTGATTGATACATTTTGTTTAGGGTAAAATACATTGAAAAAGTGTCATTCAGCTATACAATTGTACAGCTTTGGTTCAACACAAGCTGTATGTAGATGAGATCTTCAAACTCTGATACTCGCCTTGCTTAAGTATGTGTCTATGTGTGTGTGTGTGTGTGTGTGTGTGTGTGTGTGTGTGTGTGTGTGTGTGTGTGTGTGTGTGTGTGTGTGTGTGTGTGTGTGTGTGTGTGTGTGTGTGTGTGTGTGTGTCTGTGCCAGTGTGCATCTGCATATGTATTCATACATGCATTGGTATCTGCCTGCATGTCTTTGTGTGAGTGAGGACCTGTATACAAATTCACGTGCACATGCGCTGTTCTGAGGACAGAAGGGGGTGCAACTCAATATTAGGAAGATGTTGCTAATGTTTTGTACCATCAGTGTATATGGCTTTTCTGAAGGCCAAAAAAAGAAGGGCGCCACCTGTTGGTCGGTGGGCTCCGAAATAGGTTAGTATAGGTACAACTGTCCCAGAGTCCCGATAAAAGGACAGATAATGACTAGCAGGAGACAAGGATACAATTGACACTTTACTCCACACCCAAGGAAGGCACACATGCACAACTTTACAGAGGAGGGAACTAGTGGTCGTGGTCTCTACAAGAGAGAGAAATACAGAGAATGTGTTTACATTGTGGTAATAACAGGCTAGTGACTGTATAACGACAATAGAGAATGTACATGATAGCAATAGCATACCAGATAACTATGCAGTCACAATGTGCTATGGCAATAGGGCAATGTTACATCAAGGCATCATACAGCAGCTTGTATCATAGGCTAATACACGAGCATAGCACCCAAAGGGAACAATATATACAAAGCGATGAGCTAGCACGCTAGCTAGTCCGTGGGCTGGCGGGTGTAATACACTGCACAGTATGTAGTAGCACAACTGACATTCTAACATTAGCAAGGGCCAGCGGCATTGGCAAATATGGCTGATATGAACAACAGCAGCTGGCAAGCTAGGCTACGTAGACTATGTTAATGTGTGAACAGTAGTCCTCTCGAACAGGGGTATTCAAACGAGTATCTGCATTTTTTTCAGCTTCCAGGAATTGTGTACAGATCCTTGCGACATCAGGCCGTGCATTATCATGCTGAAACATGAGGTAATGGCTAGCGGATGAATGGAAACGACAGTGGGCCTCAGGATCTCGTCACGGTATCTCTGTGCATTCAACCATAGATAAATGTAATTTTGTTCGTTGTCTGTAAATTATGCCTGCCCATATCATAACCCCACCGCCAACATGTTCACAATGTTGACATCAGCAAACCGCTCGCCCACACAATGCCATACACGCTGTCTGCCATCTGCCCGGTACAGGTGAAACCGGGATTCATATGTGAAGAGGACACTTCTCCAGCGGGCGGTGGCCATCGAAAGTGAGCATTTACCCACTGAAGCCGTTACGACACCGGTCTGTAGTCTCCCTGAGACGGTTTCGGACAGTTTGTACAGCTGTGGGTATGTACAACCCACCAGAAGAAGTTGGACGTACTGCCAAATTCTCTAAAATTACGTTGGAGGCAGCTTATGGTAGAGAAACAAACATTAAATTATCTGGCTACAGCTCAGGTGGACATTACAGCAGTCAGCATACCAATTGCATGCTCCCTGACACTTCAGACATCTATGGCATTGTGTTGTGAGACAAACCTGCACATTTTAGAGTGGCCTTTTACTGTCCCAGCACAAGGTGCACCTGTTTAATCAGCTTCTTGATATGCCACACCTGTCAAGTGGATGGATTATCTTGGAAAATAAGAAATGCTCAATAACAGAGACGTACACAAATTAGTGCAGAAATACGATCAATAATATTTTTGTGAGTTTCAACAAAAAAATTCTGGGATGTTTTATTTCTGTTCATGAAACATGGGACCAACACTTTACATGTTGCGTTTTATACTTTTGTTCAATGTATAATGTGGGGAGGTCATTAGAATGAACAACTATCTACCAAATCTATTCATTTTAAAATGTTGATTATTTGTCCTTGCCATTGTCATTCACCAAACCAGAATCACAGATTATTGTGAAATAGACACAAATTGCTTATTGGAAATTTGTGACAGGCACACGAAATAGTACATTTTTTTTATTGTGCAGTACACCATTTTGTATACAGTGCATTTCAATCACAGATAAAGACAGTACGTTACTTAATACAGAAACAATAAGAGGGAGGTTGGTCGGGGAGGATGGGTGGGTGTATAATGTGAACGTCTAGCAACCCAAGGGTTGTGTGAATCTCATTATGGACAACTTTTTCACTAATTAGCTGCCTTGCAACTCCTTACTACTTTTGAGCTACTTTGCAACTACTTAGCATGTTAGCTAACGCTTTCCCTTATTCTAACACTTTAACCTAACTCCTAAACCTTTATCTACATTGGCTAGCATGTTAACTAACCCTAACCTTAATCCCTAAACCTAACCTAACCACTATTCTTAACCCTTAGCCTAGCTAACGTTAGCCACCTAGCTAGCCTGGCTAATGATATCCACAACAAATTGGAATTTGTGTATTGTGCACAAATGCGTTACGAAGAAAGAAAATTGTGTAATACACACAAAATGCCTTGGGGTTGAAAATGGTGTAATACACACAAAAAAGTGGACTTTTTGTGTGCCTGTGTGCCTAATTTGTGTCTATTTCACAATAAGCTGTAATAGTGTGTTGCATTCACCGGATTCAAAACATGTTTCGCAAACATATGATGGAGGTCCCTCAATCGCCGGATTGCCTGGCCGGAGTTCCCAGGGCAAGAAAAGGTTGAAGGCCCCTGCTCTACAATATGACCATGGGGGCAGCCATCTTGGGTTGTGCATCAACAAAATGAAAGCCATCTTAAGGCCTATAGTGACTAATAGCGAAAGTCTCTATACCTGGCCTGAACACTTAAAGTGATGCTCACAAACTTTTGTATAATTTCAGCCAGTAGTTTTGAAAGTGGCGCTCCAAGTCAAAACGGGTCCTTGTATTATGTAAAAAATACAGTTGAAGTCGGAAGTTTACATACACTTAGGTTGGAGTCATTAAAACTTGTTTTTCAACCACTCCACAAATTTCTTGTTAAAAAACTATAGTTTTGGCAAGCCGGTTAGGACATCTACTTTGTGCATGACACAAGTAATTTTTCCAACAATTGTTTACAGATACCACATTCATCTGTACAAACAATAGTACTCAAGTATAAACACCACGGGATCACGCAACTGTCATACTGCTCAGGAAAGAGACGTGTTCTGTCTCCTAGAGATGAGCGTACTTTGGTGCGAAAAATGCAAATCAATCCCAGAACAACAGCAAAGGACCTTGTGAAGATGCTGGAGGAAACAGGTACAAAAGTATCTATATCCACAGTAAAACGAGTCCTATATCGACAAAACCTGAAAGGCCGCTCAGCAAGGAAGAAGCCACTGCTCCAAAACCGCCATAAAAAAGTCAGACTATGGTTTGCAACTGCACATGGGGACAAATATCATACTTTTTGGAGAAATGTCCTCTGTTCTAATGAAACAAAAACAGAACTGTTTGGTCATAATGACCATCATTATGTTAGGAGGAAAAAGGGGGATGCTTGCAAGCATCCCAACCATGAAGCACGGTGTGGCAGCATCATGTGGGGGTGCTTTGCTGCCAGAGAGACTGGTGCACTTCACAAAATAGATGGCATCATGAGGTAGGAAAATTATGTGGATATATTGAAGCAACATCCCAAGACATCAGTCAGGAAGTTAAAGCTTGGTCGCAAATGGGTCTTCCAAATGGACAATGACCCCAAGCATACTTCCAAAGTTGTGGCAAAATGGCTTAAGGACAACAAAGTCAAGGTATTTGTCACGTTCTGACCATAGTTCTTGTGTGTTTTGCTTGTTTTAGTGTTGGTCAGGACGTGAGCTGGGTGGGCATTCTATGTTGTGTGTCTAGTTTGTCTGTTTCTGTGTTTGTGATGGCAACTTATAGTGGGAAGCTTGTGGAAGGCTACTCCATCACTCTTCTTGGTCAAATAGCCCTTACACAGCCTGGAGGTGTGTTGGGTCATTGTCCTGTTGAAAAACAAATGATAGTCCCACTAAATGCAAACCAGATGGGTTGGCGTATTGCTGCAGAATTCAGTGGTAGCCATGAGCAATACGCCATCCCATTAGGTAAGTGTGCCTTATATTCTAAATAAATCACATACAGTGTGACCAGCAATGCACCCCCACACCATTACAACTCATCCTCCATGCTTCACGGTGGGAACCACACATGCAGAGATCATCCGTTCACCTACTCTGCATCTCACAAAGTCACGGTGGTTGGAACCAAAAATTTGACCATGAAAGGCCTGATTCACGCAGTCTCCTCTGAACAGTTGCTGTTGAGATGTGTCTGTTACTTGAACTCTGTGAAGCATTAATTTGGGGTGCAATTTCTGAGGCTGGTAACTCTAATAAACTTGAAATTCGTGAAATGTTCCGGATTGACTGGCCTTCATGTCTTAAAGTAATGTTGGACCTTCGTTTCTTTTTGCTTATTTGAGCTGTTCTTGCCATAATATGGACTTGGTCTTTCACCAAATAGGGCTATATTCTGTATACCACCCCTACCTTGTCACAACACAACTGATCAGCTCAAATGCATTAACTTCTTGTGGGCAGGGGCCAGCATTTTCACTTTCGGAAAAATAGCATGCAAAAATTCAACTGCCTGCTACTCATCCCCAGAATATCAGATATGCATATCATTAGTATATTCGGATAGAAAACACTCTGAAGTTTCTAAAACTGTTTGAATCATATCTGTGAGAATAACAGAACTTATGTAGCAGGCAAAACCCTGAGGACAAACCATTCAGAATTTGTATTTTTTTGATGTCACTGTCTTTTCAATGAGATTTTTTAGAGACACCAGATTTCTAATTGACTTGCTTGCAGTTCCTACCGCTTCCACTGGATGTCACCAGTCCTTGGAAATTGGTTGAGGTTATTCCTTTGTGTACTGAAGAAGTAGGGCTATCGTAAATAAGGGTCACATGAAGTAAATTTTTTGAGAGAGCCACGTTACGAAAAAAGTTACGTCAGTTTGTTTTCTTTTGTATTGGACACAGATCATCCCGTCTTCAAATTGATCGATTATTAACGTTTAAAAATACCTAACGTTGTATTACAAAATTAGTTTGAAATGTTTTGGTAAAGTTTACATGTAACTTTTGATATATTTTGTAGAGAAGTGGCGATAGTTGGAGGCTGTGTTTTTCTGGATGAAACGGTCCAAATAAATTGACATTTTGGATATATATCGACGGAATTAATCGAACAAAAGGCCCATTTGTGATGTTTATGGGACATATTGGAGTGCCAACAAAAGAATTTCGTCAAAGGTAAGGCATGATTTATATTTTATTTCTGCGTTTTGTGTCGTGCTTGCAGTGCTGAAATATGCTACTCTCTCTTTGTTGACATTGTGCTGTCATCAGATAATAGCATCTTATGCTTTCGCCGAAAAGCCTTTTTGAAATCTGACATGTCGGCTGGATTCACAACGAGTGTAGCTTTAATTTGGTATCTTACATGTGTGATTTAATGAAAGTTAGATTTTTATATCATGTTATTTGAATATGCCGCGCTGTATTTTCCCTGGCTATTGGCCGGTGGGACGTTTGCCCTTACTTACTTACTTAACCTGCCCCAGAGAGGTTAAGAAGGAAATCAATTCCACAAATTAACTTTTAACAAGGCACACCTGTTAATTGAAATGCATTCCAGGTGACTACCTCATGAAGTTGGTTGAGAGAATGCCAAGAGTGTGCAAAGCTGTCATCAAGGCCAAGGGTGGCTACTTTGAATATATTTTGATCTGTTTACACTCTTTTGGTGACTACATGATTCCATATGTGTTATTTCATAGTTTTTATGTCATCACTATTATTCTACAACATAGAAAATAGTAAAACTAAAGAAAAACCCTGGAATGAGTAGGTGTGTCCACATTTTTGACAGGTACTGTATATAAATAAAGATATCCCCGGATGTTGACCCTTTTCGCCCAGTGTCTGGTGACATCTCGGCTCGCTGGAGCTCTGTTGGTCGCAGGGCAGAATGCAATACTTGCAAATGCTTATCTGGCTCAGGTGATGCTTGTGGTGGCACCGGCTGGACTGCAGGATGGTGCTTGGATGGCTGTTGGGACGACTTGGGCCTTGGGCAGCCATCGTGGAGCAGGCTCGGGCACTTGCTGGTCTGGCTGCACTTACGTCATCGGGTTGGCTGACTGGAGCACATTAGACAGAACTGGGTGCGGCTCGTTGGAAGGAATGGCGACAGGAGACGTGGAGGCAGGATTAGTTCCAGCACTGACCTGGTAGTGTGAAGGGATGTCCGTCGTGGCATCGGTTTTGGTGGCAGGCTAATAGCAATGTAGCATGTAACATATGCTATCAGTAATAGCACTGCTATGTAACAATAATAGCTGTAATGTACACAATGTAATGACTAGGGATTAGCATGTAGCGGCTAATACCACTGGACTAGTGAGCATGACATAGGACATAATATATACATAAAAACACTATGTACATTAGCAGTTAGCTAGAATAGTATACAATATACACATTCACAGTACCTATAGCTTAACACAGTAAGCTATAAAGTAAGAACAGTGTGTGCTAAAAGGCCAAAGCAGTAGGAAACAGCATAAAATAGTAAGCATAGGCAATAACTGTAGGCTAGCACGCTAGGCTAGGGTACAGGCTAGTATGCCTCAGGCTATAGGCCGTTATATCAAACTGTATACAGGGTATCAGAAGTTAGCGGCTTGAGGTAGCATGCTATGGGCTAACAATGCTAATAAGTAAACAGACAGCCATCTTGGTAGAGGCTAGGACTGTATGAGGAAGTGACCGGGTGAGATGACATCACCGATCGGCCATACTGGATGCATAACAGTGACCACCCGGTAGCCATCTTGGGTTACACTTTCAAACAATGGAAGGACTACTCTTCATGGCCTAGAAAATGTACTGTGCCCAGAACTATGCCAAGAGGCTAGATAAACAGGATATTCAGTTTGGCTAGTACCCATGTAGGAATTACTTGCATATAAAGACTGGATAAGGCATACAGTTACATAGTAGTAAGGCCTTATAACATACGGAAGGATTAATATATACAAACTGAAACCTAACCTGTTATGAGTCCACAGTGACACAGTAACACAGTTAGGAGGTCCAGGGTGGAGGATTGTCCAGGAAGAAAAGTACAGCTGATGAGCTGGTGTGCAGCCAGGGGTATACAGAGGCTGTGCTCAACACGGGCTCCAAAATGTAACTGAAGAGTTTGGAGATTGTGTTGGAGGATCTCCTGCCTCTTGCTAGGCCAATGATTGGCTGACAGGTCAGGGGAGAGTTGCTTCGAGCAAATGGAGTTTTCCAGAAGCAGGGGTGTGAAACTCAGGGGGCAGAGTGTCTGTAAGCAATGGAAAACCCATTCCCCAGTACCTCTGCAGAGTGAAAAGGTTTCCCAGAGTTTGTGAGTTAGAAAGGGCTGAGAGAAAATGTCCAAGAGCACTGTAAGGGTTTTCTACACAAGTTGTACAGTTAAAAACAGTATTTAAGAGGACAAGAAACCCAGAGGATGACACATAAAAAGGGTTAAAACACTTATTTCCAATGTGGTCCTCTAAACACCTTGCAATTGTGGACTGGCTCTTGTATTGTGGCTATGCTGGACCATGTATCAAATCAAATCAAATTGTAGTAGTCAAATGCGCCGAATACAACAGGTGTAGACCATACAGTGAAATGCTTACTTACGAGCCGCTAACCAACAATGCAGTTTAAAAAAATAAATACTAATAAGAATAAGAAATAAAAAGTAACAAGTAATTAAAGAGCAGCAGTAAAATAACAATAGCGAGACTATATACAGGGGGGTATCGGTACAGAGTCAATGTGCGGGGGCACCGGTTAGTCGAGGTAATTGAGGTAATATGTATATGTAGGTAGAGTTATTAAAGTGATTATGCGTAGATGAAAACAACAGAGAGTAGCAGCGGTGTAAAAGGGGGGAGGCAATGGAAATAGTCTGGGTAGCCATTTGATTAGATGTTCAGGAGTCTTATGGCTTGGGGGTAGAAGCTGTTTAGAAGCCTCTTGGATCTAGACTTGGCGCTCCACTTGCCGTGTGGTAGCAGAGAGAACAGTCTATGACTAGGGTGGCTGGAGTCTTTGACAATTTTTAGGGCCTTCCTCTGACACCGCCTGGTATAGAGGTCCTGGATGGCAGGAAGCTTGGCCCCAGTGATGTACTGGGCCATACGCACTACCCTCTGTAGTGCCTTGTGGTCGGAGGCTGAGCAGTTGCCATACCGGGCAGTGATGCAACCAGTCAGGATGCTCTCGATGGTGCAGCTGTAGAAACTTTTGAGGATCTGAGGACCCAAGCCAAATCTTTTCAGTCTCCTGAGGGGGAATAGGTTTTGTCATGCCCTCTTCACGACTGTCTTGGTGTGCTCAGACCATGTTAGTTTGTTGGTGATGTGCACACCAAGTAACTTGAAGCTCTCAACCTGTAAAGCTTTGTGTTCAAGTACCCAGGGGCAGTACGTCGTATGATGTTGTGCAACTGTTAAGTTTAATCTGTGCTACTCTTTGTTCTACTGGAAACATTCCAGTTTTTTTTACCTTTATTTAACTAGACAAGTCAGTTAAGAACAAATTCTTATTTACAATGCCAAACCCAGACGATGCTGTGCCAATTGTGAGCCAATTGTACGCCACCCTATGCTGCGCACAATTCAGCTGCCCTGAACTCACTAGCTAAAATGTATTAAATTGTGATTTTCTGTCATTGCACTACACATAACACCCCATAACGTCAAAGTGGAATTATGTTTTTTTGACATTTCTACAAATTATTTTAAAATGAAAAGCTGAAATGTCTTGAGTCAAAAAATATTTAACCCCTTTGTTATGGCAAGCCTAAATAAGTTCAGGAGTAGAAATGTCCATCACAAGTCGCATAGTAAGTTGCATGTACTTTGTTTGCAATAACAGTGTTAAACATGATTTTGAATGACTACCTCATCTCTGTACCCCACACATACAATTATCAGTAAGGTCCCTCTGTCGAGCAGTGAATTTCAAACACAGATTCAACCACAAAGACCAGGGAAGTTTTTCCAATGCCTCACAAAAACGGGCACCTATTGGTAGATGGGTATAAAAAATATCCCTTTGAACATGGTGAATTTATTAATCACACTTTGGATGGTGTATGAATTCACCCAGTCACTACAAAGATACAGGCGTCCTTCCTAACTCAGTTGCCGGTGAGGAAGTAAACTGCTCAGAGATTTCATCATGAGGCCAATAGTGACTTTAAAACAGTTAAAGTTGATTGGCTGTAATAGGAGAAAACGGAGGATGGATTGTAGTGGGAAAATGAGAGAAGGTAATACTCGCAACTGCTGGTCAATGAGGTCACTGAGGCTCAGCGTGATGACTCAATCACGATTTATGACATTGTTTGGGTGGGGTTAAACACCTTCATCTGTGGTTTTCTACAAGGAGGGATGTTTCCACAGAACCCTGAGAGGGGAAGGGGAGATACCTAGTCAGTTGTACAACTGTATGCCTTCAACTGAAATGTGTCTTCCGCATTTAACCCAACCCCTTTGAATCAGAGAGGTGCGGGAGGCTGCCTTTAACCAACATCTATGACTTCGGCGCACGGTCGGTTAACTACCTTGCTCAGAGGCAGAACAACAGATTTTTACCTTGTCAGCTCAGGGATTCAATGCAGCAACCTTTCGGTTACTGGCCCAACGTTCTCTAACCACTAGACTACCTGCCACCCAGAGCATGGACAACTTAATGTGAAGACAGATGAAACTTTTTCATGTTTTAGAATTCATAATAATGTACGAATGTTAATATGTTTCATTGTACTGTAAGTGCTGTGGATTTATTGTTACAGGGAAACTGTGTTATTTTGTTTGTTGGATGGTGGATAGTTCAAAGAGAAGTGACACAGGGGTGCCCTCCTATCATTTAAATTGAGTTGATTAGATTACAATCTGGGTGTGTTTCCCTGTCTATTGTTTTTACTAGCAAAGTGCAAATACTGTACATGCTAATTCAGGTTGGGTGTGAGTTTCTGCTTGAATTTAGTTAAAAAGACAGTGAATTTGTTCAGATTTTGCGTTGTTATTAAGTTGTTATTAAGCGCTTCTCTTCATTTTTTCTCTTAGCGATTATTCTGAACTAAAAACATGTGTATCCACATTAAGTCTTAGCCTACTGGTGATCATTTCCCAGTCAATCATTTAGTCACTTACTCTGAGTAGTCTGTAATGTGTCATGTGTTTCATGTACACTTTAATTGTTTGAGTGTTAACTCTTCCTTGATTAGTTGAATTGAGTATGCATTCCTTGTTTTACAGAGTAATTATTTGATTGACTATACATTTATAACTTAGTCGGTCTATTTGTACACTATACACATAGCATGTGTTTAGCTTCTAACTGTGCAACTCTGAGCTAAGGTTAACTCAATAATTTAATGCTAGGACATTGATCGCAAGATATTAGCTCCTTGTCCCTTAGTCTCTGATTAATTGCATAATGGTAAACCTAGACACGTGCATCTTATAGAATTCTGAGTGGTTTCGCAAGGCTCCCTACTTTGGCTATACCCACCGGATACGATTATGGGGCTATAGCATTCACATGATAATGGTGTCAGATTGATAAATGTAGCTTATTATTATATTCAACATCATTTCTACATAATGGTTGGATAATTTCCACCAAATTACAGGATCAACCACATTGTAGTTACTCCAAAATACTAACTTAATTGACAGAGTGAAGAGAAGGAAGCATCGTACAAAATAAAAATATTTCAAAACATGCATCCTGTTTGCAAAAAGGCACTAAAGTCATACTGCAAAGAATGTTGCAAAGCAATTAACGGTTTGTCCTGAATACAAAATGTTATGTTCGGGGGGGCAAATCCAATGCAACACACTACGGAGTACCACTCTCTATTTCAAGCATAGTGGTTGCTACTGTCATGGATCCACCTGTCACCAGAGGGCAGCAGAGACCATCCTAGAGACAATTATGACACTCAGGTGTGTTCTATTACTCATTATGATTTCACCTTTAAAATAGGTGTGTTTTCTGTTTATCTTTGCAGAAGCTTGAATTGGTTAGTGAGTGAGTGAGTGAGTGAGTGAGTGAGTGAGTGAGTGAGTGAGTGAGTGAGTGAGTGAGTGAGTGAGTGAGTGAGTGAGACTTAGTGTTTGTTGTTTTTTCAGTTTGCTGAGTAGAGTGTTGGAAGCTATTTTGTAGATGACATCGCCAAAGTCGAGATTCGGTAGGATAGTCAGTTTTACTAGGTTAGTTTGGCGGCGTGAGTGAAGGAGGCTTTGTTGCGAAACAGAAAGCCGATTCTAGATTTGATTTTGGATTGGAGATGTTTAATATGAGTCTGGAAGGAGAGTTTACAGTCTAGCCAGACACCTAGGTATTTATAGTTGTCCACATATTCTAGGTCAGAACCGTCCAGGGTGGTGATGCTAGTCGGGCATGCATTTGGTTTTACTAGCGTTTAAGAGCAGTTGGGGGCCACCGAAGGAGTATTGTATGGCATTGAAGCTCGTTTGGAGGTAAGTTAGCACAGTGTCCAAGGAAGGGCCAGAAGTATACAGAATGGTGTCGTCTGCGTAGAGGTGGATCAGGGAATCGCCCGCAGCAAGAGCGACATCATTGATATATACAGAGAAAAGAGTCGGCACGAGAATTGAACACAATGGTACCCCCATAGAGACTGCCAGAGGTCCGGACAACATGCCCTCCGATTTGACACACTGAACTCTGTCTGCAAAGTAGTTGGTGAACCATGCGAGGCAGTCATTAGAAAAACCAAGGCTATTGAGTCTGCCGATAAGAATACGGTGATTGACAGAGTCGAAAGCCTTGGCCAGGTCGATGAAGACGACTGCACAGTACTGTCTTTTATCGATGGCGGTTATGATATCGTTTAGTACCTTGAGCGTGGCTGAGGTGCACCCGTGACCGGCTCGGAAGCCGGATTGCACAGCGGAGAAGGTATGGTGGGATTCGAAATGGTCAGTGATCTGTTTATTAACTTGGCTTTCGAAGACTTTAGATAGGCAGGGCAGGATGGATATAGGTCTGTAACAGTTTGGGTCTAGGGTGTCACCCCCTTTGAAGAGGGGGATGACCGCGGCAGCTTTCCAATCTTTAGGGATCTCGGACGATACGAAAGAGAGGTTGAACATGCTGGTAATAGGGGTTGCAACAATGGCGGCGGATAGTTTTAGAAAGAGAGGGTTCAGATTGTCTAGCCCAGCTGATTTGTACGGGTCCAGGTTTTGCAGCTCTTTCAGAACATCTGCTGTCTGGATTTGGGTGAAGGAGAAGCTGGGGAGGCTTGGGCAAGTAGCTGCGGGGGAGGCGGAGCTGTTGGCCGGGGTTGGAGTAGCCAGGAGGAAGGCATGGCCAGCCGTTGAGAAATGCTTATTGAAATTTTCGATTATCATGGATTTATCTGTGGTGACCGTGTTACTTAGACTCAGTGCAGTGGGCAGCTGGGAGGAGGTGCTCTTGTTCTCCATGGACTTTACAGTGTCCCAAAACTTTTTGGAGTTAGAGCTACAGGATGCGAATTTCTGCTTGCAAAAGCTAGCCTTTGCTTTCCTGACTGACTGCGTGCATTGGTTCCTGACCTCCCTGAACAGTTGCATATCGTGGGGACTATTCGATGCTATTGCAGTCCGCCACAGGATGTTTTTGTGCTGGTCAAGGGCAGTCATAGCCCTTGGTTCAGTCCAGTCATATCTGTTCTTAGTTCTGCATTTTATGAACGGGGCATGCTTATCTAAGATGGTGAGGAAATTACTTATAAAGAATGACCAGGCATCCTCGACTGACGGGATGAGGTCGATATCCTTCCAGGATACCCGGGCCAGGTCGATTAGAAAGGCCTGCTCGCAGAAGTGTTTTAGGGAGCGTTTGACAATGATGAGGAGTGGTCGTTTGACCGCGGACACATAGCGGATACAGGCAATGAGGCAGTGATCGCTGAGATCCTGTTTGAAAACAGCGGAGGTGTATTTGGAGGGCAAGTTGGTCAGGATAATGTCTATGAGGGTGCCCATGTTTACGGATTTAGGGTTGTACCTGGTGGGTTCCTTGATGATTTGTGTGAGATTGAGGGCATCTAGCTTAGATTGTAGGACTGCCGGGTTGTTAAGGATATCCCAGTTTAGGTCACCTAACAGAACGAACTCTGAAGCTAGATGGGTGGCGATCAATTCACAAATGGCGTCCAGGGCACAGCTGGGAGCGGAGGGGGGTCGATAGCAGGTGGGAACAGTGAGAGACTTATTTCTGGAGAGGTACATTTTTTAAATTAGAAGTTCAAACTGTTTGGGTATAGACCTGGAAAGTATGACAGAACTTTGCAGGCTATCTCTGCAGTAGATTGCAACTCCTCCCCGTTTGGCAGTTCTATCTTGACGGAAAATGTTGTAGCTGGGTATGGAAATCTCAGAATTGTTGGTGGCCTTCCTAAGCAAGGATTCAGACACAGCAAAGACATCAGGGTTGGCGGAGTGTGCTAAAGCAGTGAGTAAAACAAACTTAGGGAGGAGGCTTCTGATGTTGACATGCATGAAACCAAGGTTTTTTCTATCACAGAAGTCAACAAATGAGGGTGCCTGGGAACACGCAGGGCCTGGGTTTACCTCCACATCACCCGAGGAACAGAGGAGGAGTAGGATGAGGGTACGACTAAAGACTATCAAAACTGGTCGCCTAGAGCGTTGGGGACAAAGTATAAAAGGAGCAGATTTCTGGGCATGGTAGAATAGATTCAGGGCATAATGTGCAGACAGGGGTATGGTGGGGTGCGGGTACAGCGGAGGTATGCCCAAGCACTGAGTGATGATAAGATGAGGTCATGGGTGAGGTCACCGCATGAGTGGGAGGTGGGACAAAGGAGGTATCATAGGTATAATGAGTGGAACTAGGGGCTCCAATGTAATCTAAAACAATGATAACTAACCTAAACAACAGTATACAAGGCATATTGACATATGAGAGAGACATACAGCGAGGCATAAAGTAATCACAGGTGTTGATTTGGTGAGCTAGCTAAGACAACAACGGGTGAGACAACAACAGCTAATCAGCTAAAACAACAACAGGTAAAATGGCGATGAATGGGCAGAGAGGGTCGGTTAACTACACACAGAGCCTGAGTTCGCGGATGAGGTTGACAGATAAACAACCCAAAAATAATAATAAATAAATAAACAGAATGGAGTACCGTGATTAATGGACAGTCCAGCGGGCATCAGCTATGTAGCCAAGTGATCATAGGGTCCAGGGGGCAGCAATCGAAGGAACAGGGAAGCCGCGGAGTAGTCGTTATTATGCTAGCACGCGGGCGACACAGCGTTTAAAGTTAGTAGCCAGGGGCTAGTAGAAACGTCTGCTCCGACGTCCGACGGAGGCCGGTTGAAGGCACAGCGGATGGAGTATTCGTCGGCCGACCTGTCGTGGCGGTGCGGCGGGGCGCCGTGTCGACTATAGTTTCTGGAGGCACCGTATCTGAGCATGTTGTTCTGTACCACCGGCGTCATTTTCTTCATGAAGAGGCGTAATCAAAGTGGCATTGTATTAATGTTGTCAACAACAATTTATTGATCCTGGTGTCAAACTCCCTCATTTTGCACTATAAAAACTTGAGCTTGTTGTCACTTTTGGTGACGACTCTTGCCGCAATAGCTTGACCTGAGAGCGAGTGATCCAGAGTCACTACCAGGTAAGTGACACTTTCGACAGAATGCGATGTCCTGCACAAGATTGTTCATTCTGTTTTGATCCAAATATTACGGCTTTGGTTTTGTGTATACAACCATCCTGATAGTAGCGTCGACGCATTACAAAAAAGTGTTTAATGTATAAAAACAAACTGAACAGAAAATACTGGCGTAGCATGGAAGACAAATATCACAAACTCAAAATAACAGCACCATATCCTATGAGAGTAGCTTTTTCCTGCTGCTAATAACGGCATGTTAGAACATAACTCCACGCAGCCCATCACCACTGGCTAGTAAATAACATATTTTGACATGAAATAGCTTTGCAGCGGTTTATCACACAGAAGAGATGTTGTGTCGTACGGGTGATTGTTATGAATGTAAATCAAATCAAATACAATTTTACTTGTCACATTTGTCATAAACTAACAGTGTAGACTAAGAGTGAAATTCCTACTTATGTGTCCTTTTTCCAACAACACAGTTACAGGTGTATATATAGAAATAGTGACAAGGAATACATAGACAGTGAATAACATGGCTATATACAGGGAGTACCAGTACTGAGTTGATATGCAGGGGTTCGAGGTAGCTATGTACATATAGATAGGGGTAAAATGACTAGGCAACAGGATAGATAATAGACTGATTTGTAGCAGCAGCGTGTGTGTGTGGCGTCAGTATGCGTGTGCGCATGTTATGCGTGTGTGTGTGTTGGGGTGTGGGTAGAGTCCAGTATGTGTGCGGACAAATCAAATTGTATTGGTCGCATACACATATTTGCGGATGTTATTGTTGGTGTAGCGAAATGTTTGTGTTCCTAGCTCCAACATTGCAGTAGTATCTAACAAGTAATGCACGACTTAGTTATGAAAAGGGTCAATGCAAGTTGTCTGGGTAGCCATTTGATTAGCTATTTAGCAGTCTTGTTTAGCAATCTTATGTCTTGGGGGTCGAAGCTGTTCAGGGTCCTGTTGGTTCCAGACTTGGTACCACTTGCTGTGGAGCAGCAGAAAGAAGTCTATGGCCTGGGTGGCTGAAGTCTTTGACACATTTTTGGGGTCTTCCTCCGACACCGTCTGATATGGGGGTCCTGGATGCCAGGGAGCTCGGCTCCAGTGATGTATTGGGCCGTACTCGCCACCGTCTCGTGCCCTCTTCACAACAGTGTGTGTGGACCATGTTAATTCCTTAGTGATGGAGACACCGAGGAACTTGAATCTCTCGACCTGCTCCACTACAGCCCCATTGATGTGTATGGGTGCATGCTCACCCTTCTGTTTCCTGTAGTCCACTATCAGCTCCTTTGTCTTGATGACACTTAGGGACAGGTTGTTGTCCTGGCACCACGCTGCCAGCTCTCTGACCTCCCTATTGGCTGTCTCATCGTCGGTGATCAGGTCTACCACCGCTGTGTCGTCAGCAAACTTGATGGTTTTGGAGTCATGTGTGGCCACACAGTCGTGGGTGAACAGGGAGTACAGAAAGGGACTAAGCACACACACCTGAGGGGCCCCCATGTTGATGGTCAGTGTGGCGTAGGTGATGTTGCCCACCCGTCAGGAAGTCCAGTATCCAGTTGCAGAGGGAGATGTTCAGTCCCAGGGTCCTGAGCTTGGTGATGAGTTTGGAGAGGATTATAGTGTTGAATGCTGAGCTGTAGTCAAATAGCAGCATTCTTCCATAGGTCTTCCTTTTGTCCAGGTGGGTGAGGGCAGTGTAGAGTGCAATCGAGATTGCATCATCTGCAGATCTGTTTGGACGGAATGCGAATCGGAGTGGGTGTGTCACCCCCCGCCCCCCCCCCAAACACTATATTGAACACATGGAGCCAGAATAACACATATGCAATGACATGATGCCATTATTTCTGTTTGTAATTAATGGTATGTGTATGCATGGGGGGGATGTATGTTTGTGCAAGTGTCTGTACTCGTGTGTGTGTGTGTATGTGTGTGTGTGTGTGTGTGTGTGTGTGTGTGTGTGTGTGTGTGTGTGTGTGTGTGTGTGTGTGTGTGTGTGTGTGTGTGTGTGTGTGTGTGTGTGTGTGTGTGTGTGTGTGTGTGTGTGTGTGTGTGTGTGTGTGTGTGTGTGTGTGTAAAGGACGAGTAATACAGAAAAACGTACAAACGTCTTGAGCCTCTGGCAATTTCAATGATAGCATCTAATGTATTCACCAGATTTAACCCCACTGTCACAGAAACTGAATAATGACCGACATTGCTATTCAAATTATTTATGGGCTACACGGTCGCTCATAACAGTCTTCCTCTGGCTTTCATTGGCTTGCAAGGCCAGTCGTGGGGCAAAACAGGCAGATTCTTAAAGAACTTAAGTTTCAATGTAATTTTCATTTTTACTTCTGAATGACTCTGAACAAGGGCAGTGTGGAGTGCAATCGAGATTGCGTCATCTGCAGGAGTGGTTTTCAGGTGAGTGAAATGCAATTAGTGAAAATGTTTATTAATCATATCATTTAACCAGGGCTTTCTGGTCAATGCCATCTGTTTTTAAGAGAAACACTTTAAGAGAATGAAGAGTTTGCAATAGAAACAGTGTTCTACAGAAAGAACAGGCTCTTCAACGAAAGTCACCTACAGTACGTACAGTCAAAGGCCAGGTTGACACAATTACAGGAGAGCATAATTGTCCAAAGTACCCGGTTTTCTCCCAATCAAAATAAAAATAGATGAGAAGTTCATTCCAACTTGGCTACAGTTGACAGCATGACTTGAGTACAGTTTTATGCATCAAATGACGCATATACTGTATCACTGAAAGGCTATTGAGAAAATATTTCCTTGAAGATTAGTCTAGGCCCATGAGAGGAAAAGGGTGCAAGCAAACAGTTGTATAAAGGAAACAGTTGGAAACACACTAGACCCTCTCCAATTCGCCTACTGCCCCGTCCCGACAGATCCACAGAAGACGCAATAGCCATTGCACTGTACACCGCCCTCACCAACTTGGACAAAAGGAATGCATATGTGAGGATACTATTCATTGACTATAGCTCGGCCTTCAATACCATAGTGCCCATAGGCTCACCACAAAGAATTGAATTCCTTCCTATGCAACTGGGTCCTGGACTTTCTGACGGGCCGTCCCCAGGTGGTGAAGGTAGGTAACATTACCACCTCCACACTGATCCTCAACACGGGGTCCCCACAAGGGTGCATCCTCAGTCCCCTCCTGTACTCCCTGTAAACCCACAACTGCGTGTTCTCACAAAGTTCCAACTCCAAGCTCGCTGACGACACAACAGTAGTAGGCCTGATTACCAACAGCGACGAGACGGTCTACAGAGATGAGGTAGGTACTCTAACGGCGTGGTGCCAAGTAAAAATCCAGCAAAACAAAGGAGCTGATTATGGACTTCAGAAGGAATCAGGCTGGGCACACCCCCGTTCAGATACGGTCCCCGAGGGCACTCACCATGTTCTACAGGAGCACCATTGAGAGCATACCGTTGGGCTGCATCACTGCCTGGTACTGCAACTCCACCGCCGCAGACCGCAAGGCTCTACAGAGGGTGGTACAATCAGACGAACGCACCATTGGGTGCACACTGTCTACTCTCCAGGACACCTACAACACCAGGTGTCGCAGGAAGGCCAAGAAGATCATCAAGGACCTCAGCCACCCGAGCCCACGGCCTGTTCTCGACGCTTCCATCACTCAGACGTGGGCAGTATAGGAGCGTCATGGCAAAAACTGTATGACTGGCCAATCCCTTCAACCCCCCTAGGGATGCACGATGCACGATATATCGGTAAGCATTTAGGAATCGGACGATATTCGCAAAAACATTTTTATTTGAACTCTGATGTGCAAAACCGATGTCAAAGCTGCCGTGCATACCTATATAACGTAGGTAGATGACGTAATAACGCCACGAAAAATACAGCGCTACACAGAACAAAAGCAGAAAAATACTAAGCGCACTTCCAACAACTAAACAAGTTCAAGTCGAGCAGTCCTTTGAAAGAGTAAGACAATTTCAGCGAGACAACTCAAAGGCAAAATCCATTAACGCCAAGTTACTTGCTATGGGCGTCACTGCTATTAGCTTCACGACTGACATTTGGACCAGCGATGTCAGCCCCATGAGCATGCTGAGTCTGACAGCCTCAGTGGGTCGACGAGGATTTCGTACTGAGGAAATCGCATGCTCAAGAATGTGCTCGTTCTCATACCGCTGCTGCCATGTCAATGGCTAGCTCCATTCGAACAACTGACTCTAGAAATAAGCTTATCAACAGACGTGATACCCTCTGTCATGGCATTGAAACTCATGCACAACAAAACTGTCGACACAGACCGTGGGGTTAAATCTTGCAAAAGTACTCTACAAGAGGCCGTGAACAAGTGATCCGGTGGCATTCTCTCTGAGCCTCTTTACTGTGTCGTCACCATGCTCGATGCTAGGTACAAGGACCACTACTTCGATGCAGACAAAAAACAGGGTTTAAGTGAAATGTAAAGATGGACAAGATGGAAACGGACACAGTGACAGTACGCACCGATCGAGAGAGGCCACGGACAGACAGAGCTGAAACTTCACTGCTTGACATGTATGATAAAATCCTGGTTGAGACTGAACAAATGAACAACGAAACAGCACAGCAAGTAAGTGAAATAAATAGGTTTGATCATGTTTTACTGGTAATGGGGACATATGTAAATGCCAACAAAATAACTTTTTGGTGTGTGTGTGTGTGTGTGTGTGTGTGTCTGTGTGTGCGTGTGTGTGTGTTTCAACTATTTAACTGTACTAGAATGCTTAAAAGGCCGCAAAAATTTTAAATATCGGGTGTCGGTATCAGGGTTTTTTTTGGCAAGGAAAATATCGGATATCGGTATCGGGCAAAAATGTCATATCGGTGCATCACTAATTGTTACAGTTGTCAATATGTTTATTATTATTATTATTATTATTGTTTTTACCTGCCCTTTTTGATCGGCACTGTTGGAGCTTAAGAGTTTCACTGTGCCCTGTGCATGTGACTAATAAACTCTAATCTAATCACCAACTCTAATCTAATCCCCAATGCACACACACAGGCACACAAGCACACGCTCCTCTCTCCAGCAGCTGATATGCAGATGGCGAGACCAACTGAGCCACTGACATGGAGGTGCATATCATTTAAAGCCTCGTTTGCATCTTAAAATACATTGGGACCATATTGACGAACAGTATACATCATGTCACCAAGGCCCGCTCGTTTGCAATGGCACCTCTCTGCTGTTCCATATGCATGAGAACGACACGTACACAAATGCACATACACACACGCGCGCGCGCACACACGAGGCTTGGTAATGAATGTGGCCTCTGCCCAGCCTGAAGGTCAGCTTTCATTTCTGTCTAATGGCCAAGAGTCAACTGTTTTCCAAATGAGATGTATGCAGAGTAGACTGCAGAGTAAATATTGAAATCACCTCCGGGGTTGCTACTAAGATTAATTCCGCCACAAATCAGGTGCGGCATAAAGGACTTTTAGAGTACAGAAAATGGCATTCACTGATGCATTGTGATGTATGCATATAGAATTTTTATTTCACCTACAGTGTAGGTTTGATGTACACTGAGTTTACAAAACATTAGGAACACCTGCTTCTTACATGGCATATACTGACCAGGTGAAAGCTATGATCCCTTATTGATGTCAGTGTAGTTGAAGGGGAGGAGACAGGTTAAAGAAGGATTTGTAAGCCTTGATACAATTGAGACATGGATTGTGTATGTGTGCCATTCAGAGAGTGAATGGGTAAGACAAAATATTTAAGTGCCTTTGAATGGGGTATGGTAGTAGGTGCCAGGTGCACTGGTTTGAGAGGGTCAAGAACTGCAATGCTGCTGGGTTTTTCACACTCAACAGATGTCCATGTGCATCATGAATGGTCCACCACTTAAAGGACATCCAGCAAACTTGACATAACGGTGGGAAGCATTGGCGTCAACATGGGCCGGCATCCCTGTGGAACGCTTTCGACACCTTGTAGAGTCCATGACCCGATAGATTGAGTCTGTTCTGAGAGCAAAAGGGGGTGCAACTCAATATGAGGAAGGTTTTCCTAATGTTTTGTACACTTAGTGTATATTGTGATTACAAATGATTGACCAAATGTGCTCAAATCATCAGAGACATTGATCTAATCTAGAAGCCATTGTGATGTTCAGAGAAATTATTGAACGGTATGTCTGCCAAGAAAGGACTTTTGGCAGAAATACAAAACAAAAAAAACACACAATAAGAAAACTAACAGATTCATCAGGATCTACTTATCTATGATAAAGGGACTCGGTGAGAGTGACCCCCACCTTCCGAACCCCATCTTTACATAATATAAGTGTACATTGAAACCTTTGTTCATATAATTATTTCATTTCAGCCAATCTATTGTCAATAGCTCATAACACGCACCCACCTTACACTCAATCTAACAAGGAGGCGTCAAGATCTCCGAACAGTGCAACAAGTCTATTAAAACGACTAGACGTGTAAATGTCAAAAGGCAAATCCTACACCCTCCTCCTAATCTGCATTCAGTACTATGCAAACAAAATACCGACATCATGGATTCTTTCAAATTCACCCAGAAAAATTCAGACAGACAGGTTTTTTCGTCTGGTCATCTCATAGACACACACACACAGAATCCTCCTTGGCCACAAACAAACACCAACACAACAGGGTCATGTTCATTAGCGCACGCAACAGAAAACATTTAAAAACAGTTTGCAACGGGAAACTAAAATGAGTGTTTCTCATTGGAAAAGTCCAAGCAGTCCATCCCTGTTTCAGTCCATTTGGTGCCTATTGGACATGACCCAGTGTTGCATGGTATGGAGACAGCCACACCACACAAGTTGGAAAGCAAAAAACCCTGCCCAACGCCCCGTTTTCGACAAATGGAGAACAGCACGGCAGAGGAGGAGAGTCGAAGTCAGAAAACAGCAAATAATGGAGACGGGGTCTGATGGTCGCCCTCGGAGCAGCTGTCATATTAAATAATAATGAAGCGTCTATTAATATGCAAAGGAAGTGGCAGCCTCGACTGGCTTAACGCTGTCATGCCTCTGCATATTGTCAGGGTCTTCATCATTAATTAACATGCGAAGCTACCCCATACCTGCGACCAATGTCAGAACATTTCTCTCTCGCGACAAACACCCACCCTGATGCCACAGCCCTTCTCAACACCAACCGATGGGAGTAATTCAATTCAAATTTCATTAACTCCACATCGGTACACAAAAGAAAGACCGACTTGTACGTCTCTTTTTTTCCCCCTTCTCTCTTGATAGAGAGGCAGTGATAAAGAAGGACCTGTGTTTTATCTGTTGTGCGGCTTTCTCTTTTTCTTTCTATCTCTCGCTCTCTCTCTTTTTCTCTATATCTTTATCTGTATGTAATGTTACTTTATGGTCTATCCCTCCCTCTCTCTCTTTGCTTGCGCTCTCTCTCTCTCTGTCTCTCTCTCTCTCTCTCTCTCTCTCTCTCTCTCTCTCTCTCTCTCTCTGTGTAATACTGTACGGTCCCCCCGGTCTCTCGCTCTGTACTCTTACGTGCAGCACTGAAACAGTAACTAAAACTGTTTCTGAGATGCAGAGGTTAAGCTAAGTAGCAGAGAGTCCTCGGGTACACCGCATCCGCGGCACTTGAACTTCAGCGCTATTCACATGACAAATTGTGTATCAACTACAGACACGCACAAGCCTTATGACCAGCGGCAAACTGGAAGCTGGAATGGGAAGTTGTGTGTGTGCAGAGCTAGGATATAGTGGTGAAGATGGGTGCCTAGGTAGTGGCCAGAGTGTGAGTCTCTGAATGCAGGCTGTTCAGAAAGCCTCTCTACAGTAAAGGAGTTGTCATCTATGTGTGCTGTCAGTCCACGGCATCCCATTTAGTGGGCCAATCTGCCTGTAATGCATCAGCAACTGAAAAGACTCCACACACACGCACGCACGCACGCACGCACGCACGCGCGCGCACACACACACACACACACACACACACACACACACACACACACACACACACACACACACACACACACACACACACACACACACACACACACACACACAGATTCATGCACACACACACACACACACACACACACACACACACACACACACACACACACACACACACACACACACACACACACACACACACACACACACACACACACACACACACACACACACACACACACACACACACACACAAGCACACATGCACACACACACACACACAAAAGCACACAAATGCATACACACACACGCGCGCACACACACAAGCAAAGGATGTTTCCTTAAATGGAAACCATGGCAAATTAAGACACCCTTCCCTGAATTGAACTGGTGTCAAGGGCAAAACATACACATGTCAACAATGTCTCTCACATAAATAAGCTTTCTCAAAATATAAGTCATTGAGTCATTGTGTGGAAAGCACACTTTCAAAATGCACCGTATCTCAACTTTGGCACTTCAAAACAAAAAAAAAAGTCCCAATTTTCAAAGAACCTTCATTGGTTGAACAATATCTGTGACCCTCTCTGAGTGAAGTTTCCATGCAGGTGGCCTTCGTATGATCACTTTGCATCATTTTGAAGAATCATTTGTAATAACTTTGTTACTAACTTTGTACCATAATCAAACCACAGAAGCCAGTTAGGGAGAAAGTTCAGCCATCTTGGCTTTTGCGGCCACACATAGAAAGGAAGTTACGAGGGGACCGAAAAAAACTAAATGACTTTATCTTGCTTTCCTGAAATCCCTGACTAAATGTCAAGATCATAGACTCCATCTGGGCTTAAAGGGGAGGGATATCAAAAGGCTTTTCTGTTGCTTTATGTTCCACTAAATAAAACTATGGCTTTCTCATCTTCGTCCTGCTTTGCTGTACCGAATGGCCTTTTGAGTAATTCCAAACAGAGAGTATGTGACCTCACCACACTCCCAGAGTTCAAAGCTGGGCATTGATCTGTGAGCCTCCATTGTTAAGAATATGGCCAATCTTTGTCTGCTATTGAATTTAAAACATTTCTCGGGTGAAATAATTTTTTTTGCCTCACTCCCATGCTGTTTTTTCTTGATGAGAAAATGTGAGTGTAAGGTAGGAAGATTTTCAGAAATACTCAAGCATAGCAAGATCTTGGAGGCAAACTTGTAAGATTACATAGAAAACAAAACAAATTATATGCAGTTTAGTTGTTTCTTGCAAGAAAAACTAAGAGTTAAGAGAGACGTAAAGACAGTAAAATAAGATTAAATATGGAAAAATCTAAATAAATGAGGGGGGAAAACAAAATATGCAAATCCGAGCATTTACACCCAGCGACATCAAAGCCGTCACAATGCAACCAGCCACAAATAGAACAAAAGCATTAGCTGCATTAAGACTCGCCCAGGGGCACGTTAGGTCACAAACGGTTGTTGTTGATTCTTGTGGCGATAAAGCTTGCTTTAGCATCAACCATGCCTATGTACATACAGCAGTGGAGTGGATTTAATCGCACTAATTAGAATTCTCTCAGGGCAAAACGCAGCATCTACTAAAATAATCTGAGAGAAAAGGACGTCACTCCAATTTATTCTCCCTCTCTGTCTCTTTCCTTCCTTTTCTCTCTCTCTCTCTCTCTCCGTTTCCGGGGGATGAGTTAAAAAAAATATTTATTGTAAACTAGTTCAAACGAGTGGCTGGTTGTCTGGTGGTTGTCTGATGGTTGTCTGGTGGTTGTGTGTGCATGCGTCACTTCGCTCTGCTTGCAGTTTAGAGGACGAGGAGAGGGAGGCGTGGAGTGCTGTGGGGGTGCTGAGGGTACGGAGGATTGTTTCAGTGTGTGTGTCTGTCCGTGCGTGCGTGTGTATGCTTAGCGTGTGCATGTGGGTGCACAAACGTGTGTGTGTACGTATACATTGACTATGTGCAAATACTGTATGTGTGTGTTTTTGCGTGCGTGCGTGCGTGTGTGCGTGCGTGTTTGTGTGTGGCTCATGTGTGCGTGTATGTTAGTGTGCACTTGCGTGTATGCATGCGTCTGTGTTTGTGTGTAACTACAATACATACCTGAGGATGGGAAGGTTCCAGGGGACATGAGGCCAGGGACAGAGTGAGGCATGATGTGTGGGTTCTCTGATGACGTCACACTCTGGGTCCTCTTTGGAGGTCTGCCCGGTCTGGAGCTGGGAGAGACAGAAGAAAGAGGACTTGAACTTTTGATGCTCTCTATAGAGACATCTTCCCTTACCTAAAAACAATCATCAATATCCCTCAATACTCCTCTGTGAACCCCCCCCACACACACACACATCACCGTAATAAGTAAAACAGAATGAAGGGAAACATGTAATAGGGACGGGGTAAGTAGATGTAGGCCAGGGAGCTGAGCGAGAGAAGGGGGGGGGGGTAGGGAGAGAAAAAGAGATGTTACAGAGTAAGATACATATGAGGAAGAGGTAGAAGGATAGAAATGTGGAAGTACATGTTGAAATAAAGACGGACAAAGAGAGGGAGGAGAGAGTGAGAGGGGAAAAAGGAGACGGGGGAGAGGAAGGTGTTAACATTTTGGACCACTGCAGAATGCAATTCCATTCCAGAGAGCCAACAAAACACGGTACTGTAAATAAATTCCCTTTTCAAGGACAGTTGCTTTCCGCCGCTCCAACATAATAGACTTCCCCGTAACTAATTAGATTACACGCTGAATTTATTTGCTTTATTGAAGATCAACCACTTTTTGATGCATAATTCATCGGCCGTACCTCGTTACCTGCTCCCGCGTATTAATATCCCAGCACACTATTTGAATTGCCTCACTTGCATATGATAAAACCTAGCTGAGGCCGCAGCGCTCTAGCAGCCCTCTCGGCCTGGAAATTACATGTTAACTTGCTATAATTATTGCAGTCAGGCCCCACTATTGATTTATAGGACTTTGAAAAAACCCAAATATGTGTAGTTCTGGTAATGAATGATATGTTAAGGTTCTTCAGGAAATTAAAAGCCACTGGGTGCCTTAGGAAATGTTCCGCTTGTTTGATTTAATGTGACGCAGTAGCTGGGAGGTGGAGGAGAGACGAGGTGATTCGGTAATTCAGACTTGTTGGATCTTTCTGATGGGC
Source organism: Salvelinus alpinus (assembly GCF_045679555.1). NCBI lineage: Eukaryota > Metazoa > Chordata > Actinopteri > Salmoniformes > Salmonidae > Salvelinus > Salvelinus alpinus. The sequence continues at coordinate 52,241,139 of NC_092105.1, read as the reverse complement.
CCCCGTTTATTACTGCAAATGAGAAGGAGCCCAGATTTGGACGTGATAAATGACTCCTCTGGCTTACTTTCAGAGCTGAGCTGATGTACCCTGCGTATGTGTTCCCCCATGTCTTAATCAGTTACTTATTAATAAGCTTTGTATCACAATCAATAGAAACTTTAGCTGGCGTAGTTATAGTTTGAAAAAGCCTATGGGATTTATTGTTAATATGATCACATATTCAAGACGCAGGGATTTTATTAGGCACATTACATTATGGGACATAGACTGAAGAGGTATCTTTGGTGGAGAAAAACTATATATTTCACTTCTGAAGAAGACCACAGTTAGCAGGTTTACTATCACTCGTGATCACATCATCCTCAATATTTTGCCTGGAATCATCTCTGAAGATCTTCCAAAAGTGAATCTTCTAAACTATCAACAGCATTATTGAAATATCGACGTCGCCGGTCTTCTAGCCATCGCCGATCCACCTCTCATTTTCCATTTGTTTTGTCTTGTTTTCCCACACACCTGGTTTACATTCCCTCATTACTTGTCGTGTATTTAACCCTCTGTTCTCCCCATGTCTGTGTGTGAAATTGTTTGTTGTAAGTGCACTATGACTGGTGCGCGATGGGTTATTTTGTACACACATTTTGTTGTTCTGGATGCCGTTGGTTTTGCTAATAAAACTGCTCCGGTTATTACCCAGTTCTGCGCTCCTGCGCCTGACTTCCCTGCCGCCAGTTACGCACCCCTTACATTATTGAAATTTAAGAAAAGAGGTTTCATGCTCAAACAAGAGGAGTAGAAGTTGAACTCAATTGACATTTCTCACAATGATAAACCGTTCAACACAGTGGTGTGTCAGTTCAGTCAGTCTCAGAAGTTTAATCTATTCAGTCCTTTTTCTTTGTGATGTGTATTTACCTATATGCAGCCTAAGTACTCTCTCCCTCACACATTATCTGACTCACACACAAATGAGAGAGAGAGATAAAAGATAGCGAGAGAGAAAGAAGAGCGAAACGATTGTGAACAAAAGGGAGGTAAAAAGAATGCAAGAGAGAGAGAGAGATAGAAAGAAGAAAGAAAAAGAGAGAGAGAACAAATAAGTGTCCGTTTAACCTGGGGACATCTGGAAATGTAATTCCCATTTCTACAGAGCCACCACCTCTTTGATCTTATGAGAAGGAGAGATCTCAGACAGTTTAACTGTCATCACTTTCACTTTTTCTCCGTCTGAATTATTTATGAAAGACCTCAATAGAGGGCATGTGATGGGTGAAAGGCTTTTTTCAAACAAAACTAAAAGCAGAAAAACTCCAGTGGACAAAACATGTCACATCGACTTGGAGCTGATGGCCAGAGGAGACCAGACGATGTGGGTGCTGGTAGAAAGGAACCGTTTAGTAGAACTCATGTTTAGATAGGCTAGAAGAAGATACGTCTGTGTATTTAGAGGGGTAGCATTTCAACTTTGTATGCAGTGGACTACAAAGCACTGGTTGTGAAAGCTGCACCATACCAAAATAGGGGGTGTCATCTGAAACATATATCATTGGGCCACTGCATGTTGTGGTCCTGAAGTACAGTACGTCTGGGACATAATTAATAACCATGCATCGTAATACCCATGCACCGCAATAATGTATATTAGCATGGGCTAGATTTAGCATGATAAATTATCCGTATAGAATTTGGAATATGCAATATATACATACAGTGAGCACCATAATTCATTAGACAGTGACCATTTTTTTGTTATTTTGGTTCTGTACTCTAGCACGTTGAGTTTGAAAGGATACAATGACAATGAGGGTGAAGTGCAGACTGTCAGCTTTAATTTGAGGGTATTTCATACATATCGGATGAACCGTTTAGAAATGACAGCACCTTGTGTACATGGTCCCCCCATTTTAAGGTACTACAAGTATTTGTTGAATTGGCTTCACAGATGTGTGTCGTTAGGCAGGTGTATTCATTTGTGTCGTTAGTGAATGCAGGAGAGCTGTTGATGAATAGTATTGATTCTAGACTTTGCTATTGCCTTTGGAGGTTGTTGTTGGGGTGTGACAACATGAGGAAGGCAGCAGTGTCGATGCAAAGCTGGCCGTCATAAGGCTCAGAAATGAAAATCAATCAATCAATCAGGAACATTGCAAAAACCCTGGGCATGCCCAAGTCAACAGTTTGGTTCATCATTAACAAGAAAAGAACAACCGGTGAACTCAATTATGTCAAAAGAGCTGGTAGACTGAGGAAGACCACTGTAGTGGATGACCAGAGAAAACTCTCTAAGGTGAAGAAAACCCCCCTGACAACAGCCGGACAGATCAAAAACACTCTCCTGGATGCAGGTGTAGATGTGTCAAAGTCTACCATACGTAGAAGACTACACCAGCAGGACTACAGAGGGTACGCTACAAGATGCAAACCACTGATAAGCCTGAAGAACAGAAAGGTGAGATTACAGTTAGCTAAAAAGCACCTAAAATTTTATTTATTTATTTTTTATTTCACCTTTATTTAACCAGGTAGGCTAGTTGAGAACAAGTTCTTTTGCAACTGCGACCTGGCCAAGATAAAGCATAGCAGTGTGAACAGACAACACAGAGTTACACATGGAGTAAACAATAAACAAGTCAATAACATGGTAGAAAAAAAGACAATCTATATACAATGTGTGCAAAAGGCATGAGGTAGGCAATAAATCGAATAATTACAATTTAGCAGATTAACACTGGAGTGATAAATCATCAGATGATCATGTGCAAGAAGAGATACTGGTGTGCAAAAGAGCAGAAAAGTAAATAAATAAAAGCAGTATGGGGGGTGAGGTAGGTAAATTGGGTGGGTAGTTTTACAGATGGACTATGTACAGCTGCAGCGATCGGTTAGCTGCTCGGATAGCAGATTTTTAAAGTTGTTGAGGGAGATAAAAGTCTCCAACTTCAGAGATTTTTGCAATTCGTTCCAGTCGCAGGCAGCAGAGAACTGGAAGGAAAGGCGTCCAAATGAGGTTTTAGCTTTAGGGATGATCAGTGAGATACACCTGCTGGAGCGCGTGCTGCGGGTGGGTGTAGCCATCGTGACCAGTGAACTGAGATAAGGCGGCACTTTACCTAGCATAGCCTTGTAGATGACCTGGAGCCAGTGGGTCTGACGACGAACATGTAGCGAGGGCCAGCCGACTAGGGCATACAGGTCGCAGTGGTGGGTCGTATAAGGTGCTTTAGTAACAAAACGAATGGCACTGTGATAAACTGCATCCAGTTTGCCGAGTAGAGTGTTGGAAGCTATTTTGTAGATGACATCGCCGAAGTCGAGGATCGGTAGGATAGTCAGTTTTACTAGGGTAAGTTTGGCGGCGTGAGTGAAGGAGGCTTTGTTGCGGAATAGAAAGCCGATTCTTGATTTGATTTTGGATTGGAGATGTTTGATATGAGTCTGGAAGGAGAGTTTGCAGTCTAGCCAGACACCTAGGTACTTATAGATGTCCACATATTCTAGGTCGGAACCGTCCAGGGTGGTGATGCTAGTCGGGCGTGCGGGTGCAGGCAGCGAACGGTTGAAAAGCATGCATTTGGTTTTACTAGCGTTTAAGAGCAGTTGGAGGCCACGGAAGGAGTGTTGTATGGCATTGAAGCTCATTTGGAGGTTAGATAGCACAGTGTCCAAGGAAGGGCCGGAAGTATATAGAATGGTGTCGTCTGCGTAGAGGTGGATCAGGGAATCGCCCGCAGCAAGAGCAACATCATTGATGTATACAGAGAAAAGAGTCGGCCCGAGAATTGAACCCTGTGGTACCCCCATAGAGACTGCCAGAGGACCGGACAACATGCCCTCCGATTTGACACACTGAACTCTGTCTGCAAAGTAGTTGGTGAACCAGGCAAGGCAGTCATTAGAAAAACCGAGGCTACTGAGTCTGCCGATAAGAATATGGTGATTGACAGAGTCGAAAGCCTTGGCCAGGTCGATGAAGACGGCTGCACAGTAATGTCTTTTATCGATGGCGGTTATGATGTCGTTTAGTACCTTGAGCGTGGCTGAGGTGCACCCGTGACCGGCTCGGAAACCGGATTGCACAGCGGAGAAGGTACGGTGGGATTCGAGATGGTCAGTGATCTGTTTGTTGACTTGGCTTTCGAAGACCTTAGATAGGCAGGGCAGGATGGATATAGGTCTGTAACAGTTTGGGTCCAGGGTGTCTCCCCCTTTGAAGAGGGGGATGACCGCGGCAGCTTTCCAATCCTTGGGGATCTCAGATGATACGAAGGAGAGGTTGAACAGGCTGGTAATAGGGGTGCGACAATGGCGGCGGACAGTTTCAGAAATAGGGGGTCCAGATTGTCAAGCCCAGCTGATTTGTATGGGTCCAGGTTTTCCAGCTCTTTCAGAACATCTGCTATCTGGATTTGGGTAAAGGAGAAGCTGGGGAGGCTTGGGCGAGTAGCAGCGGGGGGGGCGGGGCTGTTGGCCAAGGTTGGAGTCGCCAGGAGGAAGGCATGGCCAGCCATTGAGAAATGCTTGTTGAAGTCTTCGATTATCACGGATTTATCGGTGGTGACCGTGTTACCTAGCCTCAGTGCAGTGGGCAGCTGGGAGGAGGTGCTCTTGTTCTCCATGGACTTTACAGTATCCCAGAACTTTTTGGAGTTAGAGCTACTGGATGCGAATTTCTGCTTGAAAAAGCTGGCCTTTGCTTTCCTGACTGACTGCGTGTATTGGTTCCTGACTTCCCTGAACAGTTGCATATCGCGGGGGCTCTTCGATGCTATTGCAGTTCGCCACAGGATGTTTTTGTGCTGGTCGAGGGCAGTCAGGTCTGGAGTGAACCAAGGGCTATATCTGTTCTTGGTTCTGCATTTTTTGAACGGAGCATGCTTGTCTAATATGGTGAGGAAGTAACATTTAAAGAATGACCAGGCATCCTCAACTGACGGGATGAGGTCAATATCCTTCCAGGGTACCCGGGCCAGGTCGATTAGAAAGGCCTGCTCGCAGAAGTGTTTTAGGGAGCGTTTGACAGTGATGAGGGGTGGTCGTTTGACCGCGGACCCGTGGCGGATACAGGCAATGAGGCAGTGATCGCTGAGATCTTGATTGAAGACAGCAGAGGTGTATTTGGAGGGCAGGTTGGTCAGGATAATGTCTATTAGGGTGCCCATGTTTACGGATTTAGGGTTGTACCTGGTGGGTTCCTTGATGATTTGTGTGAGATTGAGGGCATCAAGCTTGGATTGTAGGACTGCCGGGGTGTTAAGCATATCCCAGTTTAGGTCACCTAACAGAACAAACTCTGAAGCTAGATGGGGAGCGATCAATTCACAGATGGTGTCCAGGGCACAGCTGGGAGCTGAGGGGGGTCGGTAGCAGGCGGCAACAGTGAGAGACTTATTTCTGGAGAGATTAATTTTTAAAATTAGAAGTTCGAACTGTTTGGGCATAGACCTGGAAAGTATGACAGAACTTTGCAGGCTATCTCTGCAGTAGATTGCAACTCCTCCCCCTTTGGCAGTTCTATCTTGACGGAAAGTGTTATAGTTGGGTATGGAAATCTCAGAATTTTTGGTGGCCTTCCTAAGCCAGGATTCGGACACGGCAAGGACATCAGGATTGGCAGAGTGTGCTAAAGCGGTGAGTAAGGCAAACTTAGGGAGGAGGCTTCTGATGTTGACATGCATGAGGCCAAGGCTTTTTCGATCGCAGAAGTCAACAAATGAGGGTGACTGGGGACATGCAGGGCCTGGGTTTACCTCCACATCACCCGAGGAACAGAGGAGTAGTAGGATGAGGGTGCGGCTAAAGGCTATCAAAACTGGTCGCCTAGAGCGTTGGGGACAAAGAATAAAAGGAGCAGATTTATGGGCGTGGTAGAATAGATTCTGGGCATAATGTGTAGACAGGGGTATGGAGGGGCGCGGGTACAGCGGAGGCAAGCCCAGGCACTGGGTGATGATAAGAGAGGTTGTATCTCTGGACATGCTGGTCTCAATGGGTGAGGTCACCGCATGTGTGGGGGGTGGGACAAAGGGGGTATCAGAGGTACGGAGAGTGGAACTACAGGGTCCATTGCAAACCAAAACAATGATAATGAAAACTAGCCTGAACAACAGTATGCAAGGCATATTGATATTTGAGAGAGACATACAATAAGGCATAAAGTGATTGCAGGTCTTGATTGGGAGAGCTAGCTAAAACAACAGGTAAGATAACAGCAGCAATAACAGGGTGCTAGTCTAACACAGCAACAACAGGTAAAAATGGCGACGACTAGGCAGAGAGGGTCGGATTAACTACACACAGATCCTGAGTTAAAGCACAGAGCCGACAGATAAAACACAAATAAACAGAATGGAGTACCGTGAATTAATGGACAGTCAAGCATGCATCAGCTATGTAGCCAAGTGATCATAGTGTCCAGGGGGCAGCCGTAGATGGAGCAGGGAGGCCTCCACTAAGCTAGCACGCGGCGTTTAAAGTTAGTAGCCCGGGGGGTGGTCTGCTCAGACGGAGGGGGTCTGCTCAGACGTGGTCGTGTCGACAGAGAATCCAAGCCAGATGGCGATGGCGAAAGAGAGGTTGTGAATTGTAGAATTGTGTTTGCTAACTGGTGCTAGCTTCGTGGCAGTGGCGCTAGCTGCGCTAGCCGCAAGCTAGCTGTGAGGATCAGAAGCAGTGGCTCAGGGATTACGGCAGGAATCCGGCGTTGTTGTCGAGAGACAGTCCGATGCTGGTAAATTGGTGAGTAATATCCAGGCTAATAACAGGGCTGGTGTCTGTGCAGAAGGTAAAAGCTACTAGCAGCGGCAAAAAAAATGGCTAAATTAGCTTGTAGCTGGTATTGTAGCCCAAGAATTCGCTGGTAGACCTCTTCAGCTAGCCGGCAGATGGGCCTAGCTCGAGGCTAGCTCAAGGCTAACTGGTGCTTGCTTCGGGACAGAGGTGTTAGCCAGTAGTAGCCACTCGGTTGCAGCTAGCTAGCTGTGATGATACGGTGTAATTGTCCAGAGCTTGCGTCAGGAATCCGGTGATGTGGTAGAGAAAAAGCAGTCCTATATGCTCTGGGTTGATATCGCGCTTGCAGACTGGCAGGTATTGGCCCGGTATTGAAGCTGGCTGTGTCCGAGTTGAGGGTGAAGACCGCAGCAGTGGCTAACTGACTACTAGCTAGTAGCTAGTTATCTGGCTAGCTTCTGATTGGGGTTACGGTTCTAAAGTATAAAAAAAATAGCAGGTCCGTACCACATTGGGTGAGGCGGAATGTAGGAATGTATATTCAGTTCCTAGATGGAAAGTGAAATTAAAATATATACGAAATGTATACGAAAAATACGAAGACTATTTACTATTTACTATTTACACGCGACAGGACAATACAAACACACGTCCGACTGCTACGCCATCTTGGAAGTACAATAGCCCCAAGAGTTCTGGGAAAAAAAGTATTGTGGACAGATTAGACAAAGATTAACATGTGATGGAGTGATGGGAAGAGGAAAGTGTGGAGAAAAAAAAGACATGTCCATGATCCAAAGCATACCACCTCATCCGTGAAACATGGTGGAGGGGGTGTTATGGCTTGGATCCTGTATGGCTGCCAGTGAAACATGGTGGAGGGGGTGTTATGGCTTGGGCCTGTATGGCTGCCAGTGGAACAGCCTCACTTGTCTTCATCGATGATGTGACTGCAGACAGAAGTAGTACAATGAATTCTGAAGTCTACAGAAATATTTTATCTGCTCAGATATAACCAAATGCCTCCAAACTGATTGGACGGCACTTCATCATCATCACTTCAACAAGACAATGACAAGACAATGACATACTGCTAAAGCAACGAAGGGGTTAACGATGGCAAAATAGTGGAAAATCTTTCACTGGCTGAGTCAATCACCGGATCTGAATCCAATTGAACATGCATTTTACATGCTGAAAAGGAGACTGAAGGCAATAAGTCCCCGAAACAAGCAGGAACTGAAGATGGCTGCAGTACAGGCCTGGCAGAGCATCACCAGGGAAGATACCCAGCGTCTGGTGATGTCGATGCATCACAGACTTAAAGCAGTCATTGCATACAAAGGATATGCGACCAAATATTAATAATGATTACTTTATTCTATATTATGTTAACTTCTTATGGCTGCAGGGGCAGTATTGAGTAGCTTGGATGAAAGGTGCAAAGAGGTGTCCATAGTAAACTGCCTGCTCCTCAGTCCCAGTTGCTAATATCTGCATATTATTATTCATATTGGATAGATAACACTCTGAAGTTTCTAAAACTGTTTGAATGATGTCTGTGAGTATAACAGAACTCATATGGCAGGCAAAAACCTGAGAAAAAATCCAAACAGGAAGTGGGAAATCTGAGGTTGGTAGATTTTCAACACAGCCCCTATTGAACACACAGTGGGATATGGATGAGTTTGGACTTCCTACGGCTTCCACTAGATGTCAACAGTCTGTAGAACCTTGTCTGATGCCTCTACTGTGAAGTGGGGCCGAAAAAAACAGAACATAGTCAGGTCTACCATTACCTGGCCATGCTCTGACCATGCGCGTTCACATGAGAGGGAGCTCTGTTCCATCGCATATCTGAAGTCAATGTAATTCTCCGGAACATTACTGAAGATTTATGTTAAAAACATTCTAAAGATTGATTCAATACATCGTACAATACAATACATCGTTTCTACTGACTGTTACGGAACCTTTTGACATTTCGTCAGCTTTTAGTGAACGCGCTTTCTAACTTTGGATTTGTTTACCAAACACGCTAACAAAAATACACAAATGATGGACATTACCGAACAAAACAAAAATTTCTTGTGGAAGTGGGAGTCCTGGGAGTAAATTCCGACGAAGTGAAGATTTATAATGCTTTTTATGAGTTTTGTTGACTGCACAGTTTGGCGGGTATCTGTATGGCTTCCTTTTGTGGCAGAACGCTGTTCTCAGATTATTGAATATTGTACTTTTGCCGTAAAGCTTTTTGAAATCTGACACAGCGGTTGCATTAAGAACAAGTGTATCTTTAATTCTATGTAAAACATGTATCTTTCATCAAAGTTTCTGATGAGTATTTATGTTATTTGACGTGGCTCTCTGCAATTTTGGAGGCATTTCTGAACATGGCGCCAATGTAAACTGAGGTTTTTGGATATAAATATGAGCTTTATCGAACAAAACATATATGTATTGTGTAACATGAAGTCCTATGAATGTCATCTGATGAAAATCATCAAAGGTTAGTGATTCATTTTATCTCTATTTCTGCTTTTTGTGACTCCTGTCTTTGGCTGGAAAAATGACTGTTTTTCTGTGATTTTGCGGTGACCTAACATAATCGTTTGTGGTGCTTTCGCTGTAAAGCCTATTTGAAATCGGACACTTTGGTGGGATTAACAACAATATTACCTTTAAAATGGTATAAGATACATGTATGTTTGAGGAATTTTAATTATGAGATTTCTGTTGTTTGAATTTGGCGCCCTGCACTTTCACTGGCTGTTGTCATATCATCCCGTTAACGGGATTGCAGCCATAAGAAGTTTTAAACTGTCCAATGTTTTTTCGTCCTAGCTGGAAGGGTGCTCTGATCTTATCTACCAACATAGACAGGGCTCTAACTCCTCTAGCTCCACAATGAAATAGGTTGCAGGCCAGGCAGCAGGCTGTTAGCCAGTATGCGAGCTTAGTGGAGTCTGCCACTAGCACAGTCAGTGTAGTCAGCTCAGCTATCCCCATTGAGACCGTGTCTGTGCCTCGACCTAGGTTGGGCACAGACCTGGGTCTGGTTTTAGACCCCATCATAGCACTGAGACTGCACTTGTGAAGGTGGTAAATTACCTTTTAATGGCGTCAAACAGAGGCTCTGCATCTGTCCTCGTGCTCCTAGACCTTAGTGCTGCTTTTAATACCATCGATCACCACATTCTTTTGGAGAGATTGGAAACCCAAATTGGTCTACACGGAGAAGTTCTGGCCTGGTTTAGATCTTATCTGTCGGAAAAATATCAGTTTGTCTCTGTGAATGGTTTGTCCTCTGACAAATCAAATCAAATCAAATCAAATCAAATGTTATTAGTCACATACACATGGTTAGCAGATGTTAATGCGAGTGTAGCGAAATGCTTGTGCTTCTAGTTCCGACAATGCAGTAATAACCAACAAGTAATCTAACCTAACAATTCCACAACTACTACCTTACACACACACACAAGTGTAAAGGGATAAAGAATATGTACATAAAGATATATGAATGAGTGGTGGTACAGAACGGCATGGCAGATGCAGTAGATGGTATAGAGTACGGTATATACATATGAGATGAGTACTGTAGGGTATGTAAACATAAAGTGGCATAGTTTAAAGTGGCTAGTGGTACATGTATTACATGAAGATGGCAAGATGCAGTAGATGATATAGAGTACAGTATATACATATGAGATGGGTAATGTAGGGTATGTAAACATTATATTAAGTGGCATTGTTTAAAGTGGCTAGTGGTACATTTTTACATAATTTCCATCAATTCCCATTTTTAAAGTGGCTGGAGTTGAGTCAGTATGTTGGCAGCGGCCGCTAAATGTTAGTGGTGGCTGTTTAACAGTCTGATGGCCTTGAGATAGAAGCTGTTTTTCAGTCTCTCGGTCCCTGCTTTGATGCACCTGTACTGACCTCGCCTTCTGGATGATAGCGGGGTGAACAGGCAGTGGCTTGGGTGGTTGTTGTCCTTGATGATCTTTATGGCCTTCCTGTGACATCGGGTGGTGTAGGTGTCCTGGAGGGCAGGTAGTTTGCCCCCGGTGATGCGTTCTGCAGACCTCACTACCCTCTGGAGAGCCTTACGGTTGTGGGCGGAGCAGTTGCCGTACCAGGCGGTGATACAGCCCGACAGGATGCTCTCGATTGTGCATCTGTAGAAGTTTGTGAGTGCTTTTGGTGACAAGCCGAATTTCTTCAGCCTCCTGAGGTTGAAGAGGCGCTGCTGCGCCTTCTTCACAACGCTGTCTGTGTGGGTGGACCAATTCAGTTTGTCCGTGATGTGTACACCGAGGAACTTAAAACTTTCCACCTTCTCCACTACTGACCCGTCGATGTGGATAGGGGGGTGCTCCCTCTGCTGTTTCCTGAAGTCCACAATCATCTCCTTTGTTTTGTTGACGTTGAGTGTGAGGTTATTTTCCTGACACCACACTCCGAGGGCCCTCACCTCCTCCCTGTAGGCCGTCTCGTCGTTGTTGGTAATCAAGCCTACCACTGTAGTGTCATCCGCAAACTTGATGATTGAGTTGGAGGCGTGCATGGCCACGCAGTCGTGGGTGAACAGGGAGTACAGGAGAGGGCTCAGAACGCACCCTTGTGGGGCCCCAGTGTTGAGGATCAGCGGGGTGGAGATGTTGTTACCTACCCTCACCACCTGGGGGCGGCCCGTCAGGAAGTCCAGGACCCAGTTGCACAGGGCGGGGTCGAGACCCAGGGTCTCGAGCTTGATGACGAGTTTGGAGGGTACTATGGTGTTAAATGCTGAGCTGTAATCGATGAACAGCATTCTCACATGGGTATTCCTCTTGTCCAGATGGGTTAGGGCAGTGTGCAGTGTGGTTGCGATTGCGTCGTCTGTGGACCTATTGGGTCGGTAAGCAAATTGGAGTGGGTCTAGGGTGTCCGGTAGGGTGGAGGTGATATGGTCCTTGACTAGTCTCTCAAAGCACTTCATGATGACGGAAGTGAGTGCTACGGGGCGGTAGTCGTTTAGCTCAGTTACCTTAGCTTTCTTGGGAACAGGAACAATGGTGGCCCTCTTGAAGCATGTGGGAACAGCAGACTGGGATAAGGATTGATTGAATATGTCCGTAAACACACCAGCCAGCTGGTCTGCGCATGCTCTGAGGACGCGGCTGGGAATGCCGTCTGGGCCTGCAGCCTTGCGAGGGTTAACACGTTTAAATGTTTTACTCACCTCGGCTGCAGTGAAGGAGAGCCCGCAGGTTTTGGTAGGGGGCCGTGTCAGTGGCACTGTATTGTCCTCAAAGCGGGCAAAAAAGTTGTTTAGCCTGTCTGGGAGCAAGACATCCTGGTCCGCGACGGGGCTGGTTTTCTTTTTGTAATCCGTGATTGACTGTAGACCCTGCCACATACCTCTTGTGTCTGAGCTGTTGAATTGCGACTCGATTTTGTCTCTGTACTGGGACTTAGCCTGTTTGATTGCCTTGCGGAGAGAATAGCTACACTGTTTGTATTCGGTCATGCTTCCGGTCACCTTGCCCTGGTTAAAAGCAGTGGTTCGCGCTTTCAGTTTCACGCGAATGCTGCCGTCAATCCACGGTTTCTGGTTTGGGAATGTTTTAATCGTTGCTGTGGGTACGACATCGTCAATGCACTTCCTAATGAACTCGCTCACCGAATCAGCATATTCGTCAATATTGTTGTTGGACGCGATGCGGAACATATTCCAATCCGCGTGATCGAAGCAGTCTTGAAGCGTGGATTCAGATTGGTCGGACCAGCGTTGAACAGACCTGAGCGCGGGAGCTTGTTGTTTGAGTTTCTGTTTGTAGGCTGGAATCAACAAAATGGAGTCGTGGTCAGCTTTTCCGAAAGGGGGGCGGGGGAGGGCCTTATATGCGTCGCGGAAATTAGTATAACAATGATCTAGGGTTTTTCCAGCCCTGGTAGCACAATCGATATGCTGATAGAATTTAGGGAGTTTTGTTTTTAGATTAGCCTTGTTAAAATCCCCAGCTACGATGAATGCAGCCTCAGGGCGTGTGGTTTCCAGTTTACAAAGAGTCAGATAAAGTTCGTTCAGGGCCATCGATGTGTCTGCTTGGGGGGGAATATATACGGCTGTGATTATGATTGAAGAGAATTCCCTTGGTAGATAATGCGGTCGACATTTGATTGTGAGGAGTTCTAGATCAGGTGAACAGAATGACTTGAGTTCCTGTGTGTTGTTATGATGATCACACCACTTCTCGTTAATCATTAGGCATACCCCCCCGCCCCTCTTCTTACCGGAAAGATGTTTGTTTCTGTCGGCGCGATGCATGAAGAAACCAGCTGGCTGCACCGACTCCGTTAGCGTCCCTTGAGTTAGCCATGTTTCCGTGAAGCAGAGCACGTTGCAATCCCTGATGTCTCTCTGGAATGCTACCCGTGCTCGGATTTCATCAACCTTATTGTCAAGAGACTGGACATTGGCGAGTAGTATGCTAGGGAGTGGAGCGCGATGTGCCCGTCTCCGAAGCCTGACCACGAGACCGCCTCGTTTGCCCCTTTTTCGGCGTCGCACAGGGTCGCCGGCTGGGATCAGATCCATTGTATTGGGTGGAAGGCAAAACACTGGATCCGTTTCGGGAAAGTCATATTCCTGGTAGGAACGATGATGAGTTGACGTTAATCGTATATTCAGTAGTTCCTCCCGACTGTATGTAATGAAACCTAAGATTACCTGGGGTACCGATGTAAGAAATAACACATAAAAAAACAGAATACTGCATATTTTCCAAGGAACGCGAAGCGAGGCGGCCATCTCTTTTCGGCGCCGGTATAGCGCCCTGTACACATCAACTGTACATTTCGTTGTTCCCCAAGGTTCCTTTTTAGGACCACTATTGTTTTCACTATATATTTTACCTCTTGGGGATGTCATTCGAAAACATAATGTTAACTTTCACTGCTATGCGGATGACACACAGCTGTACATTTCAATGAAACATGGTGAAGCCCCAAAATTGCCCTCGCTAGAAGCCTGTGTTTCAGACATAAGGAAGTGGATGGCTGCAAACGTTCCACTTTTAAACTCGGACAAAACAGAGATGCTTGTTCTAGGTCCCAAGAAACAAAGAGATCTTCTGTTGAATCTGACATTTAATCTTGATGGTTGTACAGTCGTCTCAAATAAAACTGTGAAGGACCTCGGCGTCACTCTGGACCCTGATCTCTCTTTTGACGAACATATCAACACTGTTTCAAGGACAGCTTTTTTCCATCTTCGTAACATTGCAAAAATCAGAAACTTTCTGTCCAAAAATTACTCCGAAAAATGTATCCATGCTTTTGTTAAGTCTAGGTTAAACTAGTGCAATGCTCTACTTTCCGGCTACCCGAATAAAGCACTAAATAAACTTCAGTTAGTGCTAAATACGGCTGCTAGAATCCTGATTAGAACCAAAAAATTTGATCATATTACTCCAGTGCTAGCCTCCCTACACTGGCTTCCTGTTAAGGCAAGGGCTGATTTCAAGGTTTTACTGCTAACCTACAAAGCATTACATGGGCTTGCTCCTACCTATCTTTCCGATTTGGTCCTGCCGTATATACCTACACGTACGCTACGGTCACAAGACGCAGGCCTCCTAATTGTCCCTAGAATTTCTAAGCAAACAGTTGGAGGCAGGGCTTTCTCCTATAGAGCTCCATTTTTATAGAATGGTCTGCTTACCCATGTGAGAGACGCAGACGCAGACTCGGTCTCAACCTTTAAGTCTTTACTGAAGACTCATCTCTTCAGTAGGTCATATGATTGAGTGTAGTCTGGCCCAGGAGTGTGAAGGTGAACGGAAAGGCTCTGGAGCAACGAACCACCCTTGCTGTCTCTGCCTGGCCGGTTCCCCTCTCCACTGGGATTCTCTGCCTCTAACCCTCTTACAGGGGCTGAGTCACTGGCTTACTGGTGCTCTTCCATGCCGTCCCTAGGAGGGGTGCGTCACTTGAGTGGGTTGAGTCGCTGACGTGATCTTCCTGTTTGGGTTGGCGCCCCCCCTTGGGGTGTGCCGTGGCGGAGATCTTTGTGGGCTATACTCGGTCTCAGGATGGTAAGTTGGTGGTTGAAGATATCCCTCTAGTGGTGTGGGGGCTGTGCTTTGGCAAAGTGGGTGGGGTTATATCCTGCCTGTTTGGCCCTGTCCGGAGGTATCATCGGATGGGGCCACAGTGTCTCCTGACCCCTCCTGTCTCAGCCTCCAGTATTTATGCTGCAGTAGTTTATGTGTCGGGGGGCTAGTGTCAGTCTGTCATATCTGGAGTACTTCTCCTTTCTTATCCGGTGTGAATTTAAGTATGCTCTCTCTAATTCTCTCTTTCTCTCTTTCTTTCTCTCTCTCGGAGGACCTGAGCCCTAGGACCATGCCTCAGGACTACCTGGCATGATGACTCCTTGCTGTCCCCAGTCCACCTGGCCGTGCTGCTGCTCCAGTTTCAACTGTTCTGCCTGCGGCTATGGAACCCTGACCTGTTCACCGGACGTGCTACCTGTCCCAGACCTGCAGTTTTCAACTCTCTAGAGACAGCAGGAGCAGTAGAGATACTCTCAATGATCGGCTATGAAAAGCCAACTGACATTTACTCCTGAGGTTCTGACTTGTTGCACCCTCGACAACTACTGTGATTATTATTATTTGACCATGCTGGTCATTTATGAACATTTGAACGTCTTGGCCATGTTCTGTTATAATCTCCACCCGGCACAGCCAGAAGAGGACTGGCCATCCCTCATAACCCGGTTCCTCTCTAGGTTTCTCCCTAGGTTTTGGCCTTTCTAGGGAGTTTTTCCTAGCCACCGTGCTTCTAGACCTGCATTGCTTGCTGTTTGGGGTTTTAGGCTGGGTTTCTGTACAGCACTTTGAGATATCAGCTGATGTAAGAAGGGCTATATTAATAAATGTGATTTGATTAGATTTTTTGATGCCTGAAAATGGGGGGAACTATGTACAAAAGTTTCTATAATTTCGAAACGGTTCATCCGATATGTATGAAAATACCCTAAAATTAAAGCTGACAGTCAGCACTTCACCCCCATTGTAATTGTATCCTTTCAAACTCAAAGTGCTTGAGTACAGAACCAAAATAACAAAAAAATGGTCACTGTCCAATAAATTATGGTGCTCACTGTATACACGGACTATACAAAACACCTGCTCTTTCCATGACATACAGTAGACTGACCAGGTGAATCCAAGTTACAGCTCTGATCCCTTATTTATGTCACTTGTTAAATCCACTTCAATCAGTGTAGATGAAGGGGATGAGACAGGTTCAAGAAGGATGGTTAAGCCTTGCGACAATTGAGACGTGGATTGAATGGGTGAATGGGAAAGACAAAATACTTAAGTGCCTTTGAACAGGGTATGGCAGCAGGTGCCAGGCGCACCGGTTTGTGTCAACGCTGCTGGGTTTTTCACGCTCAACAGTTTCCCGCGTGTATCAAGAATGGTCCACCACCAAAAGGACATACAATGTTTGGTATACTCAGTGTATATACCAGAAGCAATGTATGGTTTTATATATTTGATATATTTCATTTCAGTTGAATGTTCAGTTATGTTAGCCATTGGGTGCTTAACCCATACTTGTCATCATATAATACAGGTCCTGAGATAATTGCATTAAGATACACTGAGGGCATTGTAACATATTAACACTCATCGGGGATCATTATGAACCATGATGAACTCTCTAGCATTTCATATGCTCCTTCCCCTATGGTTGAGCCTGACAAAGATCCCAGTGGGCCAAACCGTCTTATGTGTGTGTCACTATAATTCACTGGGTAGTATTAGAGTTGCGGACATCACTTTTGTCCTATATTTCTTTTTCTCTATGCAGCACCTGACTACTGAATGTTCATACTTTTCATTTTTCTACTGGGCCCATGCCGGACCATGCAGGACCAGTGGATTGACAATGGAACTCAAACTGGCCCAAAACAAAAGAGCCAGGCTATTTGTCAAGCTGCAGATGCTGACTCCCTAAATAGCTTGGCACATAAACTCCTCAGAAGTAGGGCATTATTGCAGGGAGAGATGGTTTACATTAAAGACTCAATGTGATTGCGATAGAGTATTTGGTTGATCAAGAAAGTGCTGTATCTAGACCTACAGACAAAAGTATCATGCTTTAAAATGTAATATGCAAATCATTTCAACATAACTTACCAAACCAAGTTATTGTACTGCACAATCCTTTTTAGAGACTTTGAGATATGAATTAATGTTATGTATATTAGGTTACATTGACTTTTATTTGGGTGTTTAGGGGTTTGAAAGTGCTACTATTAGCGGTTAATGGCTAGGTAAGCAAAACCAAAGTGTAGATTTGTACATAGACCACTTTCATTGTATAAGTAATTTGGTAATGTGGGTGAAGTGTCCCTTTAATTTGGGTGAACCAGCCCTTTAATCACAGACTAGCCACTCCTCTTTTTGTGTTTCCACCGAAGGATAATCAGTGGGGTTTCATAACTCTAGAAACCAAATAGGACCCCACCAACCTATTTGGGCCAGCAAAATATGTTACGAATCGAGGAATTCTTCCTTGCTCTCATTTAGCTGTTTTGCTACCATGGTGAAAACAAAATAGTGTCTGAACTTTCCCTGAGCCACCACACTACCTTTAATGGACTGGATCTGTGTTGACTGAACAGTAAATGTCAGGGACCCTGATACTATCTAAAACACTATGCTGCCCAGGCAATCAGATTACACAAGGCCTAACAATACACTCAAGCTTGCGGGTCCAATTTCAATGCAACGACGCAATAAAAGCCCAATAATTCAATTCATGTTCTCACCCCCTTTTACAGGAAGCAGACATGAGGTGATACTGTATAATACCAATACATCAGATATCACATCAGTCTTTTAGATCGCATGGCGCAACAGTGCACCTCCACCCTATCAGACTTTCCAGTCGACAGCAAATACGAATGAAAGGGATCTTGTTTCGGGGGAATACCGTGATTATGATTGTTTACGCGGATTGACGGTAAATGTAGTGATTATGATCTGTAAGAAATCAAATCAAACTTTAAAACGCTGATTTCTTATCTCCAAGTAAGCAAGCTTCCCCTTACAAATCATCTAAAAGGGACATCTTCAGATGAAGTTATCAATGTAGGCCTAGTCTGGGTCAATGTGTATGCATAACGGCAGATTTCCTCAAGTCCGGTTTACCCCAAGTATTATTTTGTGTTGCCTCAAATCGAGCCATTGACCTTTTTTTTCTATCTCTGTCTTCCGTTTGACATCTCTGAAAGGTAAGGAGTAACGGAATCATTCCGTGTGTAAACAAAGCGTTCCCCTCTCCAGGCCTCTGCCAATCAAGCCTTATAAAATATTAACCCAATGTCAATGCCCTTTTCAAAATCTCTCACCTAGAATTCCCTAATTGTTCCCTCTTCTTTATCTCGAGAGAGCAGCGAGTAAATAAATTCACAAAATGGCTTTTATCGCCCCCCGCATAACCTTTTTAACTGAGGGATTATCGAGAGTTTATTTTTCATTTCTTTTGGAGATAGCCAAGTGAGGCCCATTAATTGGTTTGCTGAGGTGGTGACCACTGGCAGCGATGGAACAAGGTAATTTTTGAAGAACAAAAACGCAGCTCCTTACCATCTCGACAGTCAAAGACAAACAGTCAGGGAGGGGGAATTTTTTTGGGGGGAAGCCATTTAGAAACACCAGGGCTGAATGTGCTGAATTTATATATTTTTCAATCGTGTTCAATCGAGTTGCTCTAATACGCAATTCCCTGGAGAGGTTATCGTTGTGTTTGTTTGAAGGACAGGGAGAACAAGGCTGGGTTGTAAACAATGCACAATTTACCATCCCTGCAGATAAGATAGGATTGTTGGTAGAGGGGAAACAACTCAAATTAACTGTTTAACTTTAGTATTGGGAAGGAATTGACAATTAGGTATACTGTCATGTCTTTTTTTTGTTGTTGTTTGGGTTGTAAAACCTGTTTCCGGAGAATATAATATCACATTTTATTAGACAACGTAGGGAGAGTGAACGAAATTATATATAAAACAATTATTTGATGAAACATTTTATTTGGCCTTACTGCTATTAGCCTTTACACCTTTACACTAGTCATTTACCAGATGCTCTTATCTAGAGCGACTTACAGGAGCAATTAGGGTTAAGTGCCTTGCTCAAAGGCACAGCAAGAGATTTTTCACTTACTGTTGTTGGCTCGGGGCTCTTAACTGCTAGGCTACCTTGCCGCCCATACAAACGCATTGAATAACAGATTCACTACACGGAACAACAGATAGTCCCCCAAAACGATCTGAAGTAAGTTTGTTCTGAGAGATATACGAAAGACCAGGAAACATGTATTTAACCCCTTATTTTTGGCACTAAACAGTCTCCATATACACTGCCATTCATTTTCTCAGGCCTGTGGGCGTCCTAGAGCAAAACAACCGACATGTATGTATTCACGAGAGTCCCACCTTTTCACAGCGGGGTCATATTAGTGTGTAGCCCAAAACTGTTCAGATACTACAGACAGAAGTTGGCAGAACGGCTGATATCTCTAGCTAAAATTGACAGATTTTTATGGGGATTTTTTAAATTATGCTCATTAGATTTACGCGGGGCATGGGCATTTAAGCATCACATCGTCATATTTTGTTAGAAAGTATTCTTTCTAACAAAATATCTACATATAGTTCAGGATGTTGTGTATCCCTGGAAATAATCAGGATTCATGTAAACATTATGGGGCGGCAAGTAGCCTAGTGGTTAGAGCATTGGGACAATAACTGAAAGGTTGCTGGATCAAATCCCTGAGCTGACAAGGTAAATATCTGTCATTCTGCCCCTGAATAAGGCAGTTAACCCACTGTCATTGTAAATAAGAATTTGTTCTCAACTGACTTGCCTAGTTAAATAAAGGTTCAATTTAAAAAATGACAGTTTTGAAAACAAAGTGGAACAGGGTGTGTTATTACAACTACTTTTTTTAAACAATGTCTATATTTATTTCCCAAACATAATTCAACACAATCACAAATTGTTGTCTTAAAATCACTTTAAGCATCTGTTATTACAGTCTGTTACACCTAACAAACACTTTGTACTTCTTTTATTTGTATTTTTTTACTTTTAACATAGGCCAGCCCTTGTTGGTCCCAGCAATGATGCCTTGCATTACACCTGGGAAGAAAACACTCCAATTTGCCATTGGCTCAACAAACCCCATGGCCATTGGCTCAACTTACACATATATATTTACATATAGTTCTAGTCAAAAGTTTGTATAAACCTACTCATTCAAGGGTTTTTACTTGTTTTTACTATTTTCTACAATGTAGAATAATAGTGAAGACATCAAAACTATGAAATAACACATATGGAATCATGTCGTCACCAAAAAAGTGTTAAGCATATTTTATATTCTTCAAAGTAGCCACCCTTTCCCTTGATGACAGCTTTGCACACTCTTGGCATTCTCTCAACCAGCTTCACCTGGTATGCTTTTCCAACAGTCTTGAAGGAGTTCCCACATATGCTGAGCACTTGTTGGCTGCTTTTTCTTCACTCTGTGGTCCAACTCATCCCAAATAATCTCAATTGGGTTGAGGTTGGTTGATTGTGGTGGCCAGGTCATCTGATGCAGCACAACAGCACTCTCCTTCCTGGTCAAATAGCCCTTACATAGCCTGGAGGTCTGTTAGGACATTGTCCTGTTGAAAAACAAATGATAGTCCTACTAAGCGCAAACCAGTTGGGATGGCATGTCGCTGCAGAATGCTGTGGTAGCCATGCTGGTTAAGTGTGCCAGCAAAGCACCCCCACACCATCACACCTCCTCCTCCATGATTCACGGTGGGAACCACACATGTAGAGATAATCTGTTCACCTTTTCTGCGTCTCACAAAAACCAAAAATCTAAAATTTGGGCTCATCAGACCAAAGGACATATTTCCACCCGTCTAATGTCCATTGCTGGTGTTTCTTGGTCCAAACAAGCCTCTTCATCTTATTGGTGTCCTTTAGTAGTGGTTTCTTTGCAGGAATTTGACCATGAAGGCCTGATTCACGCAGTCTCATCTGAACAGTTGATGTTGAGATGTATCTGTACTTGAACTCTGTGCAGTATTTATTTGGGATGCAAACGGAGGTGCAGTTAATTCTAACGAACTCCTCCTCTGCAGAAGAGGTAACTCTGGGTCTTCCTTTCCTGTGGCGGTCCACATGAGAGCCAGTTTCATCATAGCGCTTGATGGTTTTTGCGACTGCACTTGAAGAAACTTTCAAAGCTCTTGAAATGTTCCTGATGGACTGACCTTAATGTCTTAAAGTAATGATGGACTGTCATTTCTCTTTGCTTATTTGAGCTGTTCTTGCCATAATATGGACTTGGTCTTTTACCAAATAGGGCTATCTTCGGTATACCACTACCTACCTTGTCAGAACACAACTGATTGGCTCAAACGTATTAAGAAGGAAATACATATCACAAATTAACTTTTAACAAGGCACACCTGTTAATTGAAATGCATTCCAGGTGACTACCTCATGAAGTTGGTTGAGAGAATGCCAACAGTGTGCAAAGCTGTCATCAAGGCAAAGGGTGGCTACTTTGAAGAATCTCAAATATAAAATATATCTTGATTTGTTGAACACTTTTTTGGTTTCTATATGATTCCATATGTGTTATTTCAAAGTTTTGATGTATTTACTATTGTTCTACAATGTAGAAAATAGTAAAAAATAAAGAAAAACCCTTGTATAAGTAGATGTGCTTATTCTGATATTTCTTAATTTCTTATTTCTTTATTTAATTTGGACTATATTAGCCCACATCACTTACATGCTAGGTTTAGGACCTCATATTGAAGCTTATAGAGACCCCAACTGATGTATAAAACAATCTTAAAATTATCTACTTTGGTTTTGATACAAGCATCATGAAACATCTAATACTATAACTTAATTTGACTTGGTGAAAATCTTTAAACCTCTCTTGGGTAGGGGGAAGTATTTTGACGTCCGGATGAAATGCGTGCCCAAAGTAAACTGCCTGTTACTCAGGCCCAGAGGCTAGGATATGCATATAATTGGTAGATTTGGATAGAAAACACTCTAAAGTTTCTAAAACTGTTAGAATTATGTCTGTGAGTATAACAGAACTGATATGGCAGGCGAAACCCCGAGGACAAACCATCCCAAAAAATAAAAATTCAGCCTACCACTATTTTCAACGGCTATCAATTTTATTATAAGGCCAAGTCCTCCCAGATTGCAGTTCCTAGGGCTTCCACTAGATGTCAACAGTCATCTAAAGAGTTTCAGGCTGGTTTTTGGAAAGATTAGCCAGAAATTGAAGTTTTTCTAGGTGGCTCCCATTTTGGCTGTAGTGTTTCCAAGCACGTGGAAGAGAGCACGTTCTTTGGTATTTTTCTCCGGTAAAGACAATAACGATTCTCCGTCTTAAATGTTATTGTTTATTTACGTATTAGGGTACCTAAGGTTCATTTTGTTTGCATTTTGATGGAGGGAAACTGGGTGATTATTGACTGAGCGCGCCAGCTAAACTGAGTTTTTATGGATATAAAGAAGGACATTATCGAACAAAAGGACCATTTGTGATATAACTGGGACCTTTTGGAGTGCCAACAGAAGAAGATCATCAAAGGTAAGACATTTTTTATATCGCTATTTCTGACTTTCGTGTCGCACCTGCCTAGTGGAAATATGTTTTTCAAGTGTTTGTATGCTGTCCTCAGATAATCACATGGTGTGCTTTCGCCGTAAAGCCTTTTTGAAATCTGACACAGCGGCTGGATTGACAAGAAGTTAAGCTTTATTTTGATGTATTACACTTGTGACTTTATGAAAGTTAAATATTTATAATACTGTAGTTTGAATTTCGCGCTCTGCAATTTCACCGGATGTTGGCCAGGTGGGACGCTACCGTCCCACTTGCCCATAAGAATTAACTAGCTTGCTTACCACTTTTTTCATGTGGTTTCTTCCATCCATGAAATGATGACCTCTTCCTGAATATTTTGTGAAATTATACATTTTGTGTATGGTTTCATAGAAACAAGGGCAGCTCAACTTACCCCATTGGCTCAACTTACCCCACTCTCCCATAAGTTCCTAAAAAGGACATTTACTTTTCACACATCCCAGGCCCACAAATAGGTATGCTGAAGAAATCTCACAAAGGGGAACATAGTGATACATGAGAACATATTTATTTATTTATATTTATCCATCCATCTTTTTCTCTCATCCATCCATCCATCCTCTCCCTCATCTCTTATCTGTATCATTTATTTGCATTGAGCCTCTGTTGCTTTATCCCCATCAGCTTTTCCTCACACCTGTCAAATAGTCCCTCGCACAGGTAGCCACATTTCCCTTATCAGATTCAGATACAGTAGCTGCATTATTATTGTGTCCCTGTGTGTGTGTGTGTGTGTGTGTGTGTGTTTGTGTGTGTGTGTCAGTCTCTCTGTGTGTCTGTGTGTCTGTGTGTCTGTGTGTCTGTGTGTCTGTGTGTCTGTCTGTCTGTGTGTCTGTCTGTCTGTCTGTCTGTCTGTCTGTCTGTCTGTCTGTCTGTCTGTCTGTCTGTCTGTCTGTCTGTCTGTCTGTCTGTCTGTCTGTCTGTCTGTCTGTCTGTCTGTCTGTCTGTCTGTCTGTGTCTGTGCGTGTGTGTGTGTGTATCAAAACCCCATTCTTTCCTATTAGCAGTCGGAACAGCTGCATCTGTTGGTAAACGGTAAGACTTTTGTCTTGGAACAATATATCACAGATCAAACTAATTGGAATCAGAGAAGGGTATAGAGTTAGCAGCATCAATCCCAAGGCTACTGCCTGTCTTTAGATCCTGCTTTAGTGCCCAGCTCTACTCTACACTCTTAGAAAAAAGGGTTCGTAAAGGGTTCCTCGGCTGTCCCCATAGGATAACCCTTTTTGGTTCCAGCCAGAAACCCTTTTGGTTTCCATGTAGAACCGTCTGTGGAAAGGGTTTTAAAAATGGTTCTCCTATGGGGACAACAAAATAACCCTTTTAGGTTCTACATAGCACCTTTTTTCTAAGAGTGTATGGGTTCCACCCCAAATTACACCCTATTCCCTATACAGTGCAGTACGTTTAACCAGAGCTCTATGGGCCCTGGTGAAAAGTAGTGCACTATGTTGGGAATAGAGTGCTATTTGGGATGGTTACATGGTGTTCAGATTAGAAGAATGGGGGGGGGGGGGTTCTGAGAGTGTTCTTCCTTCCTGCTTCCTTTTGTCGGCGGTAACCGACTGATTAGCAACACGGTGGGTAGCGCTATCAGATAGCACAGTGGCACAGAGGAAAGCCTGCCCAGGTAACGTGGTTCCTTCCTTAGCCTCTAGTTACCTATACTGTACTCTGTCATGAAATGAGCCAGATCCCATGCTGGCACAGTATGCTCAACATGGTCTCATTCAAATGAGTGTTGTTATATGTCATCTACTGCATATGTCACCAAAGATGACCTATTACATATGACATGTCTAGTTTGCTAGCTGCTGACAACTTCCTTTAGAACTTGAAATCTATCTGAACTCCGTCACACGTGTTTGAAACACTTATTGATTGGGGAACTTCTTATTGTGGAATGTGCTGCCTTTGACTTGTTTTTAATTGTGTTTGATTTTGATGCTGTCTTCTGAAATTGCTTGTGAAAGAGACCCTGGTTCTCAATGTTGACTCCCTGCTCAAATAAAGGTCAAATAATATGGAGAAGTGGGAAAAAAAGGATCATTGTAAAGTTTCGATTGTTAAACATGAGTTCTAAGGTCTGTGATTATGAGTAAGCAGACTACTTCCTACATCCTGGGAATTGATGAGCTCACTCATAATTGGTTGACTTGTCCAAGCCTAATGGATGCTTCCCTTAATTAAAAAGATACTGTACCAAATGTTCAAAATCAGATAGGGCTAAAAGTAAAATGCTGTTAATCAAATGTACGAGAGTCAACAGTTTCAGGAAAGCCTAAATGAGATTGCGAGACATGATACATATCTTTTTTACTCCTACCCACTATTTATTAATTGCAAATCCCTTTGGTTCGACCGAACAGAGCAAGTCTTATCTTCAAACTGTGAGGAAATGTAATCCAACCACGCACCGACTGATCTCTCTTTTTCGCGAACTGCGATACATACGAAACAAGTCTTCAAAACAAGGCTTTAAAAAACTTACCCAGTCAGGGTGCCTTTGAGGATATTTAATTAAAATATAATCCTGCATTCATTACTGCTCATATAAATTAAGCTGTCATTCATAAGATTTATGGAATCTCGTTTGCATATTGCATACAATTCATCAATTACTCAAGTATGAAAGGATCGCATTTCCCTTGGAGATTCCTGCTAGCCTGCCAACATTTGAAATGAGAGAAAGTGCAGGACTGTCAGGCATTCAGCACAAACTTTCCCCACAATGCCTGCCGCACTGATTAATCTCATTTCGGAGGCATCCCTTACAAAATTGTACACAGTCCAGCTGCACTTTTCAATTATTTATCCTGTCCTCATAACTAACTGAATGAAACGCAGACCGAGGCCAAAATGTTATGTGGTTCTGGGGGGGCTACTTTAAGTCAAAGTCTTTAAGTATATAACATGGGATGTTCATACATTAGAGAGAAGGGTTTTCACAGATAACCTAATGGAAGGGAAATGTAGCTGTTTTATTGTGAACGCTGTCAGGCAAACGCTCAGCATGCTGTAATAGCATATTTCCTGTCATATCTGGAATAGGATACACCAGGCATGCTGACAGGGGGTGAAGAGAGAGAGAGAGAGAGAGAGAGAGAGAGAGAGAGAGAGAGAGAGAGGTGGGGGAAGGAGGGAGGGAGAGAGAGAGGGATGGATAGAGAAAGAGAGCTGAATAGAGGAGGGAGAGAGTAAAAGAGAGAGAGAGCGGAGAGAAGACAGTGGGAGGGAGATCGAAAGAGATGGAGGGAGAGACAGTAAAATAAAGAGGGGGAGAGAGACAGGAAAGAGGGAGGGAGAAAAAAAAGAGGGAAGAGAGGCTTACCGCTAAACACATTAAAAAAACTCCCTTTTTTGGACGAGGCGGCTATGGGAAACGCAGTATGGAGTAAGTGCTTAAAGCGAGCGGAGCGTGAAATGCGTCTAAGATGAAAAGGTCAGGCAAAAACAAACAGAGGACCAGTCGGCGAGGAAGACGAATGGGAATTAATTGACTCATTAATATGGACGGCTAATAAAGCAGCGTCCAAATCCTAAAACAAAAATCATTGTCAACCATTTCGCTTTAATGGCCCCTTATTTTCAGCTTGAGGAGATTTGGCCTTGCGGTGCATATCAATCTTCAAGAGGGGTGTACTTCCTGTTCCCTTTCTCCCTCTCTCTCTTCCTTTTTCACCTAAACATGCTAGGGGTAACCTCAGTGTTGTGTGTGCATGTCTTTCCCTAGCAGACAAAGAAAGAGTTGATCTGTGTATAAGGATTCCTTGAGAATTAATCTGGGTTTCTGGCAGCGGAACAGAATGACATTAAGGAGTGAAAGTCATCCTGAAGGGTAGCTAATTGGTTCCCTGTAGAAAAATAAAAAAGCAGCTTGATTTAAATCAAGCCACATTCAGAAGTTCAGATTAATCCTAAACATCATTGTTTTCGGGAATATTATTGTCCTTGAGCGTTGACTTCAGATCCAGTCAATAGCTAAGGCGTTTTAATTAGATTTTCAAATAGACCAGCGGGGTTACAATTATGAAACCCGTTTGATTAGAACAATATAGCTGTGAGAGAGTAAAGCGTATGAATGGGATGAGAAATGACTTCAAAATCAATAGCTGATAAGCAATTACTCAACATCAGAAATGATAACTCCATCTAACACACTTACTGTATAACCACACACAGACAGCACCTAAATAATTAGTTAATCTCTCTCTCTCTCTCAAACACACGCGCACACACTCTCTCTCTCTGTTTTTCTCTCTATCACACACACACACACGCATGCACGCACACACGGTCGTTTGAACTTGGTAATTGTACAACCAGATTGTCGGATGTGATTAATTTCAGGTATAAATGGACACAACACAGAGAGAGGATGATGTAACCATAACATGGGCAGGCAGGAGAATAACTAACAGCAGAGGGAGAAGGAGAGAGAGAAAGAGAGAGGGGGTAGAAAGAGTGAGAGAGATAGAGGAAGATAGAGAGAGAGAGAGAGAGAGAGAGAGAGAGAGAGAGAGAGAGAGAGAGAGAGAGAGAGAGAGAGAGAGAGAGAGAGAGAGAGAGAGAGAGAGAGAGAGAGAGAGAGAGAGAGAGAGAGAGCAAGAAAGAGAGAGATAGAGAGAGAGGAAATGAGAGTGAGAAACAGGGGACTGAGTGAGAGGGGAGAGAGAGAGAGCAAGAGAGAGAGGAAAGGAGAGAGACAGGGAAGAGTGAGGGAGAGAAAGAGAGTGAGGAAGAGACCACTCTGAGACAAACACACTCCATGTAGAAGCTAAACAGGAAGGCTGTAATGATTAACATTAATTGCACTTCAGATAGCAATCCTGTGTGAAACATTCAACCAAAAGTTTGTTTTTTTGTCATTTTTTTTAAGATTTTTCCTGTTAATAATTAATGAAATGCAAAAAGGAATCCAAAAATTGCAGGAGAGGAAGAGAAATGTTTACATAATCTGAGAACACAGAGGGTTTTGCTCTCTCTCTCTCTCTCTCTCCCTCTTGCTTGTTCAATTCGAGTTCATTAAAGACACACGGCTCTCGCATTATTTTTCAACATTAAAAACAGACTTGGCCAGAAACAGAGTAAGTGTAATTGTAGCTGACGGATTCTCAAGACCTAGCCAAACAAATGTAGAATAACATTCTACACACAAACTTAGGGTATAGTTTACGTAAAATAACCTGCTATGCCTACTACCCTGTGGCAAATCCGCTAAAACCTAAATGTTAAATACCTGTTTTAACTATTTGCTTTTAATATCATCACCACTTGAAGAGAATAATCAGAATTACACGTACTCATTTTTTTTACATTTTACATTTTAAGTCATTTAGCAGACGCTCTTATCCAGAGCGACTTACAAATTGGAAAGTTCATACATATTCATCCTGGTCCCCCCGTGGGGAATGAACCCACAACCCTGGCATTGCAAGCGCCATGCTCTACCAACTGAGCCACACGGTACTCCACATGTATCTCTGTCATCAGAGTTATACAGCAGATAACTGCATGCTTTTCATGATCAGTAAACATCAACTGATCCTGTATTGTCAGATATTTGAGGGTAGCCTATCCATTTGGCATGTAGCTAGCTAGCTAAGCAAGCACCATGTGGCCTGGATCGTGGCGAGCGCCTCAAACAGGTGCTGAGGTATTTTGACCTGTTGTTTGTTGCTTCAAACAGGCTGAATTCCCGAGACAGGATACCCAGCAGGTCGGTTTTGCATTCGGCCTCGTCGGCATTCATTTTAGTAAAGATTTGCCACACAGACAACACCTTTTGAATGAATAAAAGCAGGTGAGCATACCGGTCGCTTAGAAGTTGGAAACAATGGTGTTACCTTGTTAACTGCATTTCAAAGTGCTCTCTAATCCAAGATGGCGTGGCAGTAGGACGTGTCTTTGTCTTGTCTTGTCCCGTGTAAATAGTCTTCGTATTTTTCGTATACATTTCGTATATATTTTAATTTCACTTTCCATCTAGGAACTGAATATACATTCCTACATTCCGCCTCACCCAATGTGGTACGGACCTGCTATTTTTTTTAATACTTTAGAACCGTAAACCCAATCAGAAGCTAGCCAGATAACTAGCTACTAGCTAGTAGTCAGTTAGCCACTGCTGCGGTCTTCACCCTCAACTCGGACACTGCCAGCTTCAATACCGGGCCAATACCTGCCAGTCTGCAAGCGCGATATCAACCCAGAGCATATAGGACTGCTTTTTCTCTACCACATCACCGGATTCCTGACGCAAGCTCTGGACAATTACACCGTATCATCACAGCTAGCTAGCTGCAACCGAGTGGCTACTACTGGCTAACACCTCTGTCCCGAAGCAAGCACCAGTTAGCCTTGAGCTAGCCTCGAGCTAGGCCCATCTGCCGGCTAGCCGAAGAGGTCTACCAGCGAATTCTTGGGCTACAATACCTCTTTTGCCAATTGGACTGGACCTTTTTTTTTTGCCGACACAGAGCCCTGCCAATCCATCACAACTGGTCTAAATCAGCTACAAGCTAATTTAGCAATTTTTTTGCCGCTGCTAGTAGCTTTTACCTTCTGCACAGACACCAGCCCTGTTATTAGCCTGGATATTACTCACCAATTTACCAGCATCGGACTGTCTCTCGACAACAACGCCGGATTCCTGCCGTAATCCCTGAGCCACTACTTCTGATCCTCACAGCTAGCTTGCAGCTAGCGCCACTGCCACGAAGCTAGCACCAGTTAGCAAACACAATTCTACAATTCACAACCTCTCTTTCGCCATCCGGCTTGGATTCTCTGTCGACACGACCACGTCTGAGCAGACCACCCCCCGGGCTACTAACTTTAAACGCCGCGTGCTAGCTTAGTGGAGGCCTCCCTGCTCCATCTACGGCTGCCCCCTGGACACTATGATCACTTGGCTACATAGCTGATGCATGCTTGACTGTCCATTAATTCACGGTACTCCATTCTGTTTATTTGTGTTTTATCTGTCGGCTCTGTGCTTTAACTCAGGATCTGTGTGTAGTTAATCCGACCCTCTCTGCCGAGTCGTCGCCATTTTTACCTGTTGTTGCTGTGTTAGACTAGCACCCTGTTATTGCTGCTGTTATCTTACCTGTTGTTTTAGCTAGCTCTCCCAATCAAGACCTGCAATCACTTTATGCCTTATTGTATGTCTCTCTCATATATCAATATGCCTTGCATACTATTGTTCAGGCTAGTTATCATTATCATTGTTTTGGTTTGCAATGGACCCTGTAGTTCCACTCTCCGTACCTCTGTTACCTCCTTTGTCCCACCCCCCACACATGCGGTGACCTCACCCATTGAGACCAGCATGTCCAGAGACACAACCTCTCTTATCATCACCCAGTGCCTGGGCTTGCCTCCGCTGTACCCGCGCCCCTCCATACCCCTGTCTGCACATTATGCCCAGAATCTATTCTACCACGCCCATAAATCTGCTCCTTTTATTCTTTGTCCCCAACGCTCTAGGCGACCAGTTTTGATAGCCTTTAGCCGCACCCTCATCCTACTACTCCTCTGTTCCTCGGGTGATGTGGAGGTAAACCCAGGCCCTGCATGTCCCCAGTCACCCTCATTTGTTGACTTCTGTGATCGAAAAAGCCTTGGCCTCATGCATGTCAACATCAGAAGCCTCCTCCCTAAGTTTGCCTTACTCACCGCTTTAGCACACTCTGCCAACCCTGATGTCCTTGCCGTGTCCGAATCCTGGCTTAGGAAGGCCACCAAAAATTCTGAGATTTCCATACCCAACTATAACACTTTCCGTCAAGATAGAACTGCCAAAGGGGGAGGAGTTGCAATCTACTGCAGAGATAGCCTGCAAAGTTCTGTCATACTTTCCAGGTCTATGCCCAAACAGTTCGAACTTCTAATTTTAAAAATTAATCTCTCCAGAAATAAGTCTCTCACTGTTGCCACCTGCTACCGACCCCCCTCAGCTCCCAGCTGTGCCCTGGACACCATCTGTGAATTGATCGCTCCCCATCTAGCTTCAGAGTTTGTTCTGTTAGGTGACCTAAACTGGGATATGCTTAACACCCCGGCAGTCCTACAATCCAAGCTTGATGCCCTCAATTTCACACAAATCATCAAGGAACCCACCAGGTACAACCCTAAATCCGTAAACATGGGCACCCTAATAGACATTATCCTGACCAACCTGCCCTCCAAATACACCTCTGCTGTCTTCAATCAAGATCTCAGCGATCACTGCCTCATTGCCTGTATCCGCCACGGGTCCGCGGTCAAACGACCACCCCTCATCACTGTCAAACGCTCCCTAAAACACTTCTGCGAGCAGGCCTTTCTAATCGACCTGGCCCGGGTACCCTGGAAGGATATTGACCTCATCCCGTCAGTTGAGGATGCCTGGTCATTCTTTAAATGTTACTTCCTCACCATATTAGACAAGCATGCTCCGTTCAAAAAATGCAGAACCAAGAACAGATATAGCCCTTGGTTCACTCCAGACCTGACTGCCCTCGACCAGCACAAAAACATCCTGTGGCGAACTGCAATAGCATCGAAGAGCCCCCGCGATATGCAACTGTTCAGGGAAGTCAGGAACCAATACACGCAGTCAGTCAGGAAAGCAAAGGCCAGCTTTTTCAAGCAGAAATTTGCATCCTGTAGCTCTAACTCCAAAAAGTTCTGGGATACTGTAAAGTCCATGGAGAACAAGAGCACCTCCTCCCAGCTGCCCACTGCACTGAGGCTAGGTAACACGGTCACCACCGATAAATCCGTGATAATCGAAGACTTCAACAAGCATTTCTCAATGGCTGGCCATGCCTTCCTCCTGGCGACTCCAACCTTGGCCAACAGCCCCGCCCCCCCCGCTGCTACTCGCCCAAGCCTCCCCAGCTTCTCCTTTACCCAAATCCAGATAGCAGATGTTCTGAAAGAGCTGAAAAACCTGGACCCATACAAATCAGCTGGGCTTGACAATCTGGACCCCCTATTTCTGAAACTGTCCGCCGCCATTGTCGCACCCCCTATCACCAGCCTGTTCAACCTCTCCTTCGTATCATCTGAGATCCCCAAGGATTGGAAAGCTGCCGCGGTCATCCCCCTCTTCAAAGGGGGAGACACCCTGGACCCAAACTGTTACAGACCTATATCCATCCTGCCCTGCCTATCTAAGGTCTTCGAAAGCCAAGTCAACAAACAGATCACTGACCATCTCGAATCCCACCGTACCTTCTCCGCTGTGCAATCCGGTTTCCGAGCCGGTCATGGGTGCACCTCAGCCACGCTCAAGGTACTAAACGATATCATAACCGCCATCGATAAAAGACATTACTGTGCAGCCGTCTTCATCGACCTGGCCAAGGCTTTCGACTCTGTCAATCACCATATTCTTATCGGCAGACTCAGTAGCCTCGGTTTTTCTAATGACTGCCTTGCCTGGTTCACCAACTACTTTGCAGACAGAAATCAGTGTGTCAAATCGGAGGGCATGTTGTCCGGTCCTCTGGCAGTCTCTATGGGGGTACCACAGGGTTCAATTCTCGGGCCGACTCTTTTCTCTGTATATATCAATGATGTTGCTCTTGCTGCGGGCGATTCCCTGATCCACCTCTACGCAGACGACACCATTCTATATACTTCCGGCCCTTCCTTGGACACTGTGCTATCTAACCTCCAAACGAGCTTCAATGCCATACAACACTCCTTCCGTGGCCTCCAACTGCTCTTAAACGCTAGTAAAACCAAATGCATGCTTTTCAACCGTTCGCTGCCTGCACCCGCACGCCCGACTAGCATCACCACCCTGGACGGTTCCGACCTAGAATATGTGGACATCTATAAGTACCTAGGTGTCTGGCTAGACTGCAAACTCTCCTTCCAGACTCATATCAAACATCTCCAATCCAAAATCAAATCAAGAATCGGCTTTCTATTCCGCAACAAAGCCTCCTTCACTCACGCCGCCAAACTTACCCTAGTAAAACTGACTATCCTACCGATCCTCGACTTCGGCGATGTCATCTACAAAATAGCTTCCAATACTCTACTCAGCAAACTGGATGCAGTTTATCACAGTGCCATTCGTTTTGTTACTAAAGCACCTTATACGACCCACCACTGCGACCTGTATGCCCTAGTCGGCTGGCCCTCGCTACATGTTCGTCGTCAGACCCACTGGCTCCAGGTCATCTACAAGGCTATGCTAGGTAAAGTGCCGCCTTATCTCAGTTCACTGGTCACGATGGCTACACCCACCCGCAACACGCGCTCCAGCAGGTGTATCTCACTGATCATCCCTAAAGCCAAAACCTCATTTGGACGCCTTTCCTTCCAGTTCTCTGCTGCCTGCGACTGGAACGAATTGCAAAAATCTCTGAAGTTGGAGACTTTTATCTCCCTCAACAACTTTAAAAATCTGCTATCCGAGCAGCTAACCGATCGCTGCAGCTGTACATAGTCCATCTGTAAACTACCCACCCAATTTACCTACCTCACCCCCCATACTGCTTTTATTTATTTACTTTTCTGCTCTTTTGCACACCAGTATCTCTTCTTGCACATGATCATCTGATGATTTATCACTCCAGTGTTAATCTGCTAAATTATAATTATTCGATTTATTGCCTACCTCATGCCTTTTGCACACATTGTATATAGATTCTCTTTTTTTTTCTACCATGTTATTGACTTGTTTATTGTTTACTCCATGTGTAACTCTGTGTTGTCTGTTCACACTGCTATGCTTTATCTTGGCCAGGTCGCAGTTGCAAATGAGAACTTGTTCTCAACTAGCCTACCTGGTTAAATAAAGGTGAAATAAAAATAAAATAAATAAAAAGTCGGGTGTGCCGTTTCAGCATAAACAATGCGTGAGCATTGAATTCATGGTGACTTTGTGTAGGCTAAGTAAACGTGGCAGGCTACAATAACGCACACACACACACACACACATTATTTATCAATGCAGATAGCAGAGCAAAGAAGGCCATATGAAGACAGATTTAGACATTGCATATCATTTAACAGTTCCATTTCACATCACGCTCTTCCTAGAAATTATTTATTATAATTTACCAGTTTCTCGCAATTATTTATCCCAGGAAAAGGGAATGGGTTTCGGCGGGAAATTTGTGCAAATCTCTGTATTCTGGGTTCCCGCCATTAAACCATAAAGTGGGCCCACTCTCGCACCGCTCAAGTTCACTCCGATGCGGGGCCCTTATCAATTTGGCCAGCTTTGCTTTATATGCTGCTCACAACAATAACATCCCAGCTAACAAAGCAGGAGAGCAGGTGCATACGCACACATACACGCACACACATGAAAGAAAACACAAACACACACACACATGCACACGTGCACGAGCACACACACACACACACACACACACTTCATCCGAGGGAGAGGCAGATAGAGAGGTTCAGAAGGAACCCCCAGCCGGCAGAGCATTCCCAGACAAACATTTGTACTCCTGTTAGGAATCAAAGCTCCCTGCTACTCGGCACGACTCGGAAGCATCACATTCAGTCTGTGCGTACATCTCTGTGATCATTCCGGAACATTCTCAGGCTGACTGAGCTCACAGGGAAATACCAGCAAGGGCGAATAAAGAAAACAACAGGAACTGAAAAAGGCGGATTCCCACCCTGACAGGGGCCAAATAGAACGTGACACAAACACTGCGACAGTTAACTCACTCCACAACGACTGATTGACATCAGACTAAAGAACACAGAGTAAGGCTGGCTAAAGATACCGGTAACACGTAAAGTTTAAGACATTTCCCAAATGACAATTATCGTAGACACGTTTTATCAGGTCTTCTATCTAACTGAGGGGGAAATCACCTGCTTTATTTCTTGAGAAGCTGTACTTCAATGGTGAGAAATGTCTCAGTCCCTGGAGCAAAAACGTAGTGCTATCCAGGAGCACGAGTACAGGACATCAATAAGCGGCTCCCAAACATTTTAAACCTGCATCAGGAAATTGAGTCTATCATAGTTATTCTGGGATTCAATGACATTATGAAGGGCAGCTCAGAACAGCTGAAGGTAAAGAACTGATTGGGTCTCTGCTTGACACCAACAAACGCCCAATAATATCTGGCCCTCTACCTTCCCTAAATCGTGGCATTGAACATTTCAGCAGACTTTTAGCCCTCCATTACTGGCTACGAGACTATTAAAGCTCTGTGGGTGTAAAACGTATTGACAATTTTGATACCTTCTGGCAACAACGTTTGTTTTATAAGGAGGATGGGATCCACCCAAATCATTTGGGTACCTGGATCCTTTCACAGCATTAAAAGGCTGCATTGAGACAATGACTTATCAATGACGCAAACCCAGCTCAGTTAATCTCTACCATTGTGTCGCTTGAGTTGTCACAATGTTTCAGCAAATGTACATTATCCCAGGGGCGTTGGGAGACAATGTAAGTAAACTAATTCATGTCTCTCTGCTGATTCTACTGCTATTGTATCCAGTAGTCATGTGCATATGAAACAACGTTATACTGTTAGCACTGAGGCAGTGTGCCCGAAGTAGGAAGACCACTGTGTGCAGCTCACCATGCACTATCAGCCCCAATATAAATAACATGAGCAAGTCTAAATCTGATAAGCTTCCCAGTAAAGCAATGTAAACAATCAAGCATCCAAGAAAAGTGCTAAAAATAGCCCACGTTAACATACGTAGCTTAAGAAACAAGGTTCTGAGTATCAATCATTTGCTATAAAGAGATGACATTCATATTCTGACCATCGCTGTGACTCACTTAGATAAGACCCTCAAATCAAATCAAATCAAAGGTCATTTGTCACGTGCGCTGAATACAACAGGTACGGTGAAATGCTTACTTACAGGCTCTAACCAATAGTGCAATGTGAGGGTGGTTGCAACACATCTACAGAAACATCTACAGAAAATGTCAAAGATGGATTTGTTGCCATTTACTGTATATTCAGAAGCACATTCCTGTAAAGCTTAGAGAGGATCTCATGTTAAATATTGTTGAAGTTATATGGTTACAGGTTCACCTGCCTCAACCATTCTGGTGGGAAGCTGCTTTAGACCACCAAGTGCTAACAGTCAGTATCTGGATAATATGTGTGCAATGCTTGATAACGTATTTGATGTCAAGAAAAAGCTTAAAACTGTAACTAGTGCCTGCAACCTGGTTCAGGTTATCAGTCAACCTACCAAGGTAGTTACAAACAGCACAAGAATGAAATCATCATGTGTATAGGATGTAGTGATCACAATATAGTAGCCATATCTAGGAAAATCAAAGTTCCAAAAGCTGGGCATAATATTGTGTATAAGAGGTCATACAATACGTTTTGTAGTGATTCATATGTTGTTGATGCAAAGAATATTTGCTGGTCTGTAGTGTGTAATGAGGAGCAACCAGACGCTGCACTTAACACATTTATAAAATTGCTTATTCCAGTTACTAATAAGCATGCACCCATTAAGGAAATGTCTGTTAAAATAGTTAAATCCCTGTGGATTGATGAGGAATTTAAACATTTTATGGTTGAGACGGATGAGGCAAAAGAAATGGTAAATAAGTCTGGCTGTACAATCGATTGGCAAACATACTGCAAATTGAGAAATTATGTGAATAAACTGAACAAAAATATGAATCTATATTATGAAACAAAGATAAACGACCTAGAGAATGATAGTAAAAAGATTTTGGAGCAAAATGTAAATGACATTTTGGGCAAAATGGCAAACTCAGCTCCTTCATACATTGAATCAGATGGCTCATTCATCACAAAACCCACTGATATTGCCAATTACTTTAATGATTTTTTCAAAATCAGCTAACTTAGGCATGACATGCCAGCAACCACATTCAGGACATTACACAAACACGGCACTTACACAAATGACTGATGATTGGCTGAAATAAATTGATGATAAAAAGATAGTGGGAGCTGTTTTGTTAGTCTTCAGTGCGGCTGTTGACATTATCGATCATAGTCTGCTTATGGAAAAATGTATGTGATATGGCTTTACACTCCCTGCTATATTGTGGATAAAGAGTTACCTGTCTAACAGTAGACAGAGGGTGTTCTTTAATGGAAGCCTCTCCAACATAATCCAGGCAGACCCAGGAATTCCCCAGGGTAGCTGTATCGGCACCTTATTTAAAAAAAAACTTTACTAATGACATGCCACTGTCCTTAACCCTTGTGTATTCTTAACATGTTGTGTACTCCCCTTGTCCTACGTGTAAAAAATGACCTGCCTTCACTAAACCCCTAAAATAAAGCAGCTTAATTGAATTTTAAACCCCAAATCTATTTTGTATGAAGAAACAACCTGGCATTCATCATAAACTTTGTGAATATCTGGGTTTTCCTTCTTCACAATGCAGAAAGACAGCATTTCATCTGTGGACACCACTCGTTTTTATTACAACACACCTGTCAAAATTGTTTTCTTTACTAAAGTAGAGGTATATTATTATTATTATTATTGCTAAAGGTACTGCATAAGTGTAAACATATATTTTTTTGCAAGAGATAGCACTTGTATAGCCAAAGAAAGTAGCAGAAATGTGCAGAAAGTAGTTTTGAATGCATTTTATTGAAGGGAAAAAATAACAGTTTTGAACTTTTTTGGCAACATGGTGATATATTGTATTATATACTGTACAACGAGGAATTCAACTAAACTCAGCAAAAAAATAAACGTCCTCTCACTGTCAACTGCGTTTATTTTCAGCAAACTTAAAATATTTGTATGAACATAACAAGATTCAACAACTGAGACATAAACTGAACAAGTTCCACAGACATGTGACTAACAGAAATGGAATAATGTGTCCCTGAAGAAAGATGGGGGGGGGTCAAAATCAAAAGTAACAGTCAGAATCTGGTGTGGCCACCAGCTGCATTAAGTACTGCAGTGCATCTCCTCCTCATGGACTGCACCAGATTTGCCAGTTCTTGCTGTGAGATGTTACCCCACTCTTCCACCAAGGCACCTGCAAGTTCCCGGACATTTCTGGGGGGAATGGCCCTAGCCCTCACCCTCCGATCCAACAGGTCCCAGATGTGCTTAATGGGATTGAGATCCAGGCTCTTCGCTGGCAATGGCCGAACACTGACATTCCTGTCTTGCAGGAAATCACGCACAGAACGAGCAGTATGGCTGGTGGCATTGTCATGCTGGAGGGTCATGTCAGGATGAGCCTGCAGGAAGTGTAGCACATGAGGGAGGAGGATGTCTTCCCTGTAACGCACAGCGTTGAGATTGCCTGCAATTACAACAAGCTCACTCCGATGATGCTGTGACACACCGCCCCAGACCATGACGGACCCTCCACCTCCAAATCGATCCTGCTCCAGAGTACAGGCCTCGGTGTAACGCTCATTCCTTCAATGATAAACGTGAATCTGACCATCAACCCTAGTGAGACAAAACCGCGACTCGTCAATGAAGAGCACTTTTTGCCAGTCCTGTCTGGTCCAAAGACGGTGGGTTTGTGCCCATAGGCGACGTTGTTGCCGGTGATGTCTGGTGAGGACCTGCCTTACAACAGGCCTACAAGCCCTCAGTCCAGCCTCTCTCAGCCT
The DNA here is from genome assembly GCF_045679555.1 of Salvelinus alpinus. Lineage (NCBI taxonomy): Eukaryota > Metazoa > Chordata > Actinopteri > Salmoniformes > Salmonidae > Salvelinus > Salvelinus alpinus. The sequence goes on along the minus strand of NC_092105.1, from coordinate 52,203,067 downwards.
ATTGCGGACAGTCTGAGCACTAATGGAGGGATTGTTGGTGTAACTCGGGCAGTTGTTGTTGCCATCCTGTACCTGTCCCGCAGGTATGATGTTCAGATGTACCGATCCTGTGCAGGTGCTGTTAGACGTGGTCTGCCACTGCGAGGACGATCAGCTGTCCGTCCTGTCTCCCTGTAGCACTGTCTTAGGCGTCTCACATTTCGGACATTGCAATTTATTGCCCTGGCCACATCTGCAGTCCTCATGCCTCCTTGCAGCATGCCTAGCACGTTCACGCAGATGAGCAGGGACCCTGGGCATCTTTTCTTTGTGTTTTTCAGAGTCAGTAGAAAGGCCTCTTTAGTGTCCTACGTTTTCATAACTGTGACCTTAATTGCCTACCGTCTGTAAGCTGTTAGTGTCTTAACGACCGTTCCACAGGTGCGTGTTCATTAATTGTTTATGGTTCATTGAACAAGCATGGGAAACAGTGTTTAAACCCTTTACAATGAAGATCTGTGAAGTTATTTGGATTTTTACGAATTATCTTTGAAAGACAGGGTCCTGAAAAAGAGACATTTCTTTTTTTGCTGAGTTTAGAACATACTAGTCTTCTCCCATTTTATTAACCATTGCCCCCACCCACAAGGTGTATAATCAACAACAACAAATAAGAATAAAATAAGATAATAGATACAAAACAAAAACGTGAAGAACATGAATCAATCAACTCTAATTAGCACATGTAGGATGGATGTATTTGCCAAGTCCATTATGCTCAGGAGGACCACATTTTTGACCCTCTTTGGGTGGTAAGAAACTAGAGTGGTGGTGGGGGTGAAGGCAAACTTTGATGAGAAGGCCTCTCTTCCCCTTGTTGCGAGGAGTGCAGGGGGGAGCTCAGGCTTGTTCTTTCTAACTGTGTCAACCATGGTGATCTTCCTCTTCAGGAGCTGAGTTAAATCAGTAGCAAACATAATCTCAATTTCTCATTGTGTGTGTGTGTGTGTGTGTAAATGATTTTATTACTGCTGGGTCAACAATGACCCTAAGACAATCTTTGTACCCTGGTGGTGTACAGCTTTCATGGAAATATGAACAAAGGCGATGTTTCACTTTTTCTAATGTTGGGGTCACTCTAGGAAATTCAGCAAATTTGAAGTTGAAGAAATATAATTTAGGAGGTTTTCTCTGCTGTTAAACATAGTGGCGGGTCATTTTTGACACTTAAGACAAGACAAGGGTTAAGTAAAACCAGTGTATCTTTGTATGCAGACGACTCAACACTATACACAGCAGCTACTACAGCGAGCAAAATCACTGCAACACTTAAGAAAGTGCTGCAGTTAGTTTCAGAATGGGTGGCAAGGAATAAGTTATAAATATTTCAAAAACGCATTGTATTTGGGACAAATCATTCACGAAACCCTAAACCTCAATCAAATATTGTAATCAATAATGTGGAAATTGATCAAGTTGAGGGGACTAAACTGCTTGGAGTAACCCTGGATTGTAAACTGTCATGGTGAAAACATATTGATACAACAGTAGCTAAGATGGGGAGAAGTCTGTCCATAATAAAGCATTGCTCTGCCTTCGTAACAACACTGTCAACAAGGCAGGTACTACAGGCTCTAGTTTTGTCTCACCTGGACTACTGTTCTGTCGTGTGGTCAGGTGCCACACGACCGAACAGAACAATTACAATTGGCTCAGGACAGAGCAGCACGGCCAGCCCTTAAATGTACACGGAGAGCTAACATTAATAACATGCATGTCAATCTCTCATGGCTCAAAGTGGAGGAGTAACTGACTTCCTCAATACATGCTTTGGTAAAGAGTGTTGACATGCTGAATGTGTCAAGCTGTCTGTTTAAACTGCTAGTACACAGCTCAGACGCCCATGCATACCTCACAAGAAAGGCCTCTTCACAATCCCCAAGTCAAGAACAGACTATGGGAGGCGCACAGTACTTGCATAGAACCATGGCTACATGGAACTCTATTCCACACCAGGTAGCTGATGCAAGCGGTAGAATCAGATATAAAAAAAACAGATAAAATGACACCTTACGAAACAGCGGTGACTGTGAAGAGACACACGCATTCTACATACACGTACATATCGATGTTGTATTGCAAATATGTGATAATGGAGTAGTGGCCTGAGGGAAATGTATTGGGTAAAGTGTTCTGAAATGTAATGTCATGTCATATTTTAAATTGTGTATATACGTAACTACCTTAATGTTGATGAACACCAGGAAGAGTAGCTGCTGCCTTGGCGGCAGCTAAAGGGGATCCTTCATCAATACAAATACAAATACTTCCCACTTAAAACGCTTCGTAAGAGAAATGAAAAGAAAAAGTACATTTCAGTCTGTCAGGAGAGTAAATAGGTCTACTCAGCAGATAGGAGTAGAGAAAAACTATTGGTGTCTTCGATTTCTCTCTCTCTCTCTCTCTCTCTTTCTCTCTCTCTGTGTGTGTGTCTCTCTCTCTCTAGCTTGATAATGTAACTCTTAATGTATAACCTGGCAAGATATACATTTTAAGGCACCACCAGATCGTTTTTCTCGTTCTCTCTCTCTCCATCTTTCTCTCTCTCTCTCTCTTCATCCCCTCTCTCTGTCTCTCTCTGCCTCTCTCTCTCTCTCTCTATCTTTCTCTCTCTCTCTTCCTCCCCTCTCTCTGTCTCTCTCTCTCTCTCCATCTTTCTATCTCTCTCTTCCTCCCCTCTCTCTGTCTCTCTCTGCCTCTCTCTCTCCCTCCCCTCTCTCTGCCTCTCTTCTCTCTCCCCCCTGCTTCTCCCTCCCCCTCTCTCTGTCTCTCTCTGCCTCTCTCTCTCTCTCCCCTGCTTCTCCCTCCCCCTCTCTATGTCTCTCTCTGCCTCTCTCTCTCGCTCTCTCCCACCCCTCTCTCTGCCTCTCTCTCTCTCTCCCTCCCCTCTCTCTGTCTCTCTATGCTTCTCTCTCTCTCTCGCCCTCCCCCCTCTCTCTCTCGCCCTCCCCCCTCTCTCTGTCTCTCTCTCCCTCCCCTCTCTCCCCTGCTTCTCCCTCCCCTCTCTCTGTATCTCTCTCCCTCCCCTCTCTCCCCTGCTTCTCCCTCCCCTCTCTCTGTCTCTCTCTCCCTCCCCTCTCTCTGCCTCTCTCTCTCTCTCTCTCCCTCCCCTCTCTCTGTCTCTCTCTCCCTCCCCTCTCTCTGTCTCTCTCTCCCTCCCCTCTCTCTGCCTCTCTCTCTCTCTCTCCCTCCCTCTCTCTGTCTCTCTCTCCCTCCCCTCTCTCTGTCTCTCTCTCCCTCCCCCTCTCCCTCTAAGATGAATTGTTTGCTACATCTCTGCCACGAAAACCCTTCAACCTCTTCAAACGCGGGTTTGTAATAAGGCCTAGTTGCTGGGAAGAGACGTGACAGCATGATGAATATCACAACAGATAGCTCCAATATGGGACAATTTCGCTCCGATCGATATCTCGCCCGCAATATCAGAGAATAGGAGGATGATATTAGTCTACACAGTGTATTACAGATGGGGTACATTTCTCTCTGCTCTGCACTCACAGTGAACCGGGGCTATATTTAATTCCCGCGGAGTCGGAGGAGTCTCGTACGGCGATGCTTCACTCGCAAACTGCATGGAAACCAATCGCAGCATGGTTCTCTGTACTGTTTGGAATTAGCGTCGCACGTGACGCCGCCGAAATGACTTGTTCGACACAGGGATGAACAGCGAGGAATGGTGAGGCGCGTTACTTAGGTAGATGTTACAGGCCATTATTAATGTAGCGAGACATAAAGCGAGTTCATAGGGAGCTCGTCAGGGAGCTCAAGCTATTAAGAGCAGTGGTAGGGTTAACATATATTAAATATTTCAAATGAGAGTGTCCCTCTGATCCCAGACCAGTTGAAGCGACAAGAAGTGCTCTCAACAGTCTTTATCACACTTTAGTTAGGATGTGTATCTGATGTTGCGATTCAGACCATACATATTTAGATACAGTTCAAACATTTGTTGAGGCCTCAATACATCTGAAAACATGTGCTGGCATTACATTTGGAAATAAAATGACAGCAACATTTAAAGTTGCATGGGACTCCTCAGTTAATGTACAAAACACACACGTCTGAGACTGGCCAGAAGAAACAGAGAGAGAGACAGATGCAAAGAGAAAGAAAGAAAAGTGCAATGTAATGTCAATATTATTTCCCATCTTGTTTTGTTTTCGCTTTCATACCAGGCCATGTGTCTTCTCAGTCAGGTTGACACTGGTCTGCTACCATTGCTTTAATGTATTGTTGTTCTGATTAATATTGTTGTTGTAGTTGTTGTTAATGGTAATCCCATGTCCACTACTACTATTATTATTGCTGTTGGTCCCACCATTTATTTATATATATATAAATATATATTTATTTTATTTTATTTATATATACATATATATTTTTTTTTTTTCTATATGTATACTTTGACAATGTGAGTAATAATGAACTTGCCATGTCAATAAAGTCAATTGAATTGAATTGAATTGAAAGACACAGACAGACAGACACAGACAGGGGCTGAGAAAGAGGGAGAGAGGGGGAGACACATAGAGAGAGTGAAAAATTAAAAAGAGACCAGGAAAGAACGACCACAGACGTTCCTAAAATGCCCTAATATCCTCCCTCTCCAGGGGGTCCGGGACCGGGGGCCCCTCTGTTCTTCTCTGCTGTCAGCCGCAATAGGGACGGCCCTTTGTGAGAGCCCAGAGGTTCGTTAAATGCTATTAATGAAACACAGTATCCCTTGTGCGGGCGACTTGTCAGTATTTCATTATAGACTGATAAACATATAATATTTAAGTGTCAAATGACGTGCGAGTGGAGTGACATGACGGCGGGAGGGAGGGAGAGAGGGAGGGAGGCGAAGATAATTTAGGGATTGCAGGACCAAATTCATTCCCATGCTCCAGACTGACAGAATGTAATATTTCAGAGAGAGAGAGAGAGAGAGAGAGAGAGAGAGAGAGAGAGAGAGAGAGAGAGAGAGAGAGAGAGAGAGAGAGAGAGAGAGAGAGAGAGAGAGAGAGAGAGAGAGAGAGAGAGAGAGAGAGAAAGAGAGAGATACTATTTGGAGAGAAAAGAAGTGTAGAGGAAAAAAGGGACTGGTGGTGTGCTGTGGGGGTTGGAGAATGGATGATCAAACACAATGGATCCCTTCTCTAATGCAACCTGTTAGAAACCTAGTGAAATAAAGGTTAACTAAAATAAATAACAAATCAGAGAGAGAGAGAGAGAGAAAGAGAGAGAGAGAGAGAGAGAGAGAGAGAGAGAGAGAGAGAGAGAGAGAGAGAGAGAGAGAGAGAGAGAGGCAGAATACCTGACCACTGTGACTGACCCAAACTTAAGGAAAGCTTTGACTATGTACAGACTCAGTGAGCATAGCCTTGCTATTGAGAAAGGCCGCCGTAGGCAGACATGGCTCTCAAGAGAAGACAGGCTATGTGCACACTGCCCACAAAATGAGGTGGAAACTGAGCTGCACTTCCTAACCTCCTGCCCAATGTATGACCATATTAGAGAGACATATTTCCCTCAGATTACACAGATCCACAAAGAATTCGAAAACAAATCCAATTTTGATAAACTCCCATATCTACTGGGTGAAATTCCACAGTGTGCCATCACAGCAGCAAGATTTGTGACCTGTTGCCACAAGAAAAGGGCAACCAGTGAAGAACAAACACCACTGTAAATACAACCCATATTTATGTTTATTTATTTTAACTTGTGTGCTTTAACCATTTGTACATTGTTACAACACTGCATATATATAATATGACATTTGTAATGTCTTTATTGTTTTGAAACTTCTGTATGTGTAATGTTTACTGTTCATTTTTATTGTTTATTTGACTTTTGTATATTACCTACCTCACTTGCTTTGGCAATGTTAACACATGTTTCCCATGCCAATAAAGCCCCTTGAATTGAATTGAATTGAGAGAGAGAGAGAGAGAGAGAGAGAGAGAGAGAGAGAGAGAGAGACAGAGACAGAGACAGAGACAGAGAAAGAAAACACAAAATAAACTGAGAAAGATACTGTAGAGGGACAGAGAAAGAGAGAGAGACAGAGAAAGATTTGTAAAAAAATATAGAAACCAAGAAAGACAGAAAAAGAGAGAAGTGAAAGAGAGAGAAAAAAAGTGAAAGGGTGAGCACGTATTTGAGTGTCTGTTAGGGGGATAAGCTCGGCAAACATTGAAGTGTATTCTTCTCTTTAGCAGAGTAGAGGGGAATATGTCAGACAAGCTAACAGCCATTGTTAGGACAGTCTGGCATACCTCTATTGTTCACTATCAATACCAGGATGGGCCGAATAAAAGAATACATCCATTTCAATTAAAATAAAATAAAATGGAAAGTTTATACTTTGGTTCACATCACTGGACAACCGAGCCCAGCATTGGGACTATGAGCAGGCTTCTGAAACTCCTTTTGATCATAGTGTAACAATTAAATCGAGGCTTATGCTGCAGTATGTATATGGGAACAAGCTGCTAGTATAATCATCATCATAATGGTAATAATAATTGGGATACATCAACTTCAGAAACAACTAATGGAGAGATGGAATGTGTGAGATGTACAAGTTTCACATTTTCAAGAGAAGTCTAAAGGCATTGTACAATGCTCCACCGTATTCCCAATGGGCATTTGTCTACTGATACTGCCAGTTAGAAGTGTGCTTTTAGCTTTTATAGCTTTTAGCTCCGGCGCAAACGCCTGTACAGTACTCTTTGGAGTTGAAGAACTACACTCTTACAACAACAAAAAACGGCTACCTAGAACCATAGAGGGTTCTTCGGCTGTGGTAGCACCCTTTGAGTGCCGGGTAGAACCTTTTCACCAAAGGTTATTTGAGAGTTATTTGTTGGATGAAAGGGTTCTTTCCAAAACAAAAAAAGGATTATCCTATGAGACAACCAAAGAACCGTTCATGAACCTCTTTTTCCAAGTGCATGGTGTTTAAGAGCTCAAGGAGCTACGTTACTGTACAGTGAGCTGCTAAACTAGCCACGTCTCTTTCCCCGTGAGCAAGTAATCAGTGGTAACCATGACTGTTAATCAGATAATCTTGTCTTTTTCACCCCCTTCTCTCTTCAAAATACCAGGAGTTGGGAAGGATAATTAAAAACGTGTCAGGTGAAAGTCCAATGAGCATCTTCGCCACTGCACGTTCATCCCGTGTTCCATCGCTTTGTTCTTCTTATTAACCTCCTCTCCTGCTCGCCATGCCTTAAAATGAAATCTTTAGCCCCTTACATGTGAAATTAAATATGCCCTAATTTGAACGCTTTTAACTATTCTTTATTCACCTTTCTGCTTAAATAAAGGTGAAATTAAATTTGGGGAAAAGGAGAAGAGGGAGAGCTTCCATCTTCCACTTCCACCTTCCACTTCCATCTTCCACTTCCATCTTCCACTTCCACTTCCATCTTCCACTTCCATCTTCCACTTCCATCTTCCACTTCCATCTTCCACTTCCATCTTCCACTTCCACTTCCACTTCCATCTTCCACTTCCATCTTCCACTTCCACTTCCATCTTCCACTTCCATCTTCCACTTCCACTTCCATCTTCCACTTCCATCTTCCACTTCCACTTCCATCTTCCACTTCCATCTTCCACTTCCATCTTCCACTTCCATCTTCCACTTCCATCTTCCACTTCCACTTCCACCAGACACTTTACTTAATTTATCTCCGAAGAGTGCTGATGGTCCTTCCCTTATCCTCTACTTCTCCTTCTCTTCGTTTACTCCTCCACACACACACTGCCCAGGTCTGTCACGATTCACTCCTCCTCCTCCCTCACTCCCCTTTCTTTCCATGTCTCGTTCTTTCTCTCTCGTTCTGCAGCCAGTGCCTGTTTAATTCTCACCTTGCTCTGCCCTTGTCATCAAGCCGCTGAAGCATAAAGCCAGGGAGCAAAGGGAGTGTTTACTCATTTTCAACACTACATTACCGAGCTATTAATCACAGCCTGCACTGTAGCGCGGCGCAACAGAAACCTCTGGACAAGAGACACATCTCTGCAGCTGCCATTATCTGCCCCCGAACTGCCCTTGATACTAATTTGGTCGCTTCAAAATAACTGTCATGGATGATAGTCACTGACACGTCTGTGAAGCACCTGTGTGTAAGCATCAACTGCTTTGGAGTCATTCTAGCAGTGTTTATAAATGCATAAATGTCTAGCCAGTAAAGCCAATAGGGTTGTTTAATAAAATAACATCTTCCTGTCTAACTTATCTTTAAAAAAACACAACAAGGAAGTGGTATGTTATGTAATCAAATAATATAATCAATGTGAACATGGGCTGGCTGACATTAAAATGCAAGACAATTACGGCACAGGATAGGCAGGAGTCAGTAGGTCTAATTAATCACAATTAATTGCATGCAAATTATATTTGAATGCAAAGGGAAAAAAACGAAAGTGCTTTCTGAG